>NW_022280096.1:1856100-1895927 GCF_004355925.1 Anarrhichthys ocellatus | reverse complement strand
TGTGTGTGTGTGTGTGTGTGTGTGTGTGTGTGTGTGTGTGTGTGTGTGGAGGGGGGAGGGTGTCTACTCCATTATCTGTGTTATCAGCCGACCAGGCCTCCACAGACAGACAGGGTGCTGGGAAACGCAAGCCAGAGAGTGCAAGGGAAGCAGGACACCTGATGAACTTAATGAAAGAAAATTCAAAGTGTTCCATTTGATACGTCTTTGGGTGTAATTTGCAAAACACAAAACTTAACACTAAAACATACTGTACATCAGCATTTTCCTTTGTAACGGTAGCTTTGTAAAAGGGACACAATCTCTACTACATGTCTAAACATGACCAAATGCAATCCTATTCATTTTCATAATTATAATAATCCTAGAGCTGTAACTTCAGTTTAGTCACCAACAGTAGCTGTTGTTTTTGTTCCCTTTTCTTGGAGTTGTTGCCCTTCATGAGAGAAGTACGTACATTTGGGTGAGGTTACTAAAGACAAGTTAGCTTCCTCGAGCACGGAAACATCCTATTCCTGCTTAGATGCCTTTTCAAGCCCCACAGAAACGCTACACAATGACTTGAAACCACAGCCGAGAGGAAAACACCATTGTGTTGTTGATCCTCCAGTTTCATTTGAAACCAGAATGGAGCTCACACAGAGACGCCAGGGCCCACTTTCTGTTGATCGATTGTTTACTTGAGGAAAACACAGGAGAGCCTGAAAGCATGTGATTCTTTGAAGCAAGTAAACTAGCCATTAAGATTTTGCAATGATGTAAAAAAGGGGCTTATTTTATCTATTTTGACCCCAATAGATATTTTAAATCAAGACAGTACTCTAAAGAAAGGAACGTAACCGTCTGACTATTAAAACTTATTGATAATTCACCGTAGAGGGAAAATTACCAAATGCTTCAGTCACACATGAATGTGAATACCAAGGCGCTGCTTAGTTTGACCTGAAAGTTTACTTTCAGGTCACGTCACTCCCCAAGGGTAAAAGAAAAGGAAACTGAAAAGAGAGTGAGACAGAAAGAAAAGCCTCTAAATCAGAAAGGAGACGAGTTCCTACTCACTGCTGCACACGCGCGCGCACACACACACGCGCACGCACCATTGAGGTTCCCACATCTCATAGTAAAGTCGGTTTACTAATAGTTCATGAGTTTGTCTTTCTTGAGTAGGTTACTTGGAAACAATGCGCGCGCGCACACACACACACACACGAATTCATTAGGACTAATTTGAGTATAATTCGGTTCACAGAGTGCCTAACATAGGAATGCATTGCTTGTCTTCTGTGATGTGAAACAACATCTAAATCAATGCATTGTGCTTAATCTCCAGTGAATCACTAACCTATCTGACTGGTTCCAGAGACTGACGCACTCATGGTAATGAGGTCTGGAAAGTATTCAGGAAGTGGCACAGTGAAATGAATACATGCGTCTTCACTAAATATTTGGTTCCAGAAGCTTGGTGATGTGGTGACTACTCTCGGGGCTAGCTGGTGGACTGATGTAGCTGGGGAGCTAACAGCTAACACACCAGCCAGTCCGGCAACGTATCCTCATACAACGTATCGTATGATATCCCACAAAAAGTTATACCTGATTTTTTTTGTGCGCTTACCTGCCTGCAACGAGTATTTCCGCTTGTTACATTCAATTCAATTTATTTTTGTATAGACCAAAATCACAAATTTGCCTCAGAGGGCTTTACAATCTCTACACATGAGACATCCTCTGTCCCAGGACACTCACATCAGAACAGGAACAACTCCCCCAAAAAACCCTTTAACGGGGAGAAAAGAGGAAGAGACCTTAGGGAGGGAAGTACATGCATATGCCTTTTTCAAATAAACTTCCGTCTTCACAGGAAATTCTGTTTTTCACAAGAAAACTACTTAGTTAGGTAAGGAAAGGATGGTCGTTTGGGTTATAATAGCCACAGAAGTGGCGTTACAGAAGTACTCAAGTTGCGTGACAAAAGCATCAATGTTGACTTCAAGTTTCACACGATGAACCAACAGCACTCTCCTGGCTGAAAGATGGCTGCTTGCTGGACCCATCCACCTCAGCAGTCTTTATACTTCCTCTTTCAAGATTACGTGGATAACATCTGAAAACATTTTGTGGGATAGCTGCGCAATATTTTTCGTAAGTTAATGCTACGAATGCTGGATGACACATCGGGACATACCAGCGATAGCCAATCACAACAGCTCCCTGAGTTTTTATCTGTTTTCTCTGTACTTTACTCCCCCTTGATGTTTTGTTCTCAGGGTTGAGCATCACTTTGTTCAATAATTGATACTATAATAGTGGACGGTTATTTAAAAAGTGGATGTTGCGACGTAGCTAATAAACCAATCGCTTCTTCCATTTTGGACTCGGCAGCTTTTCATTAATGTTGCACGGTGTATCGATACTAAAAAGGTACCGCGGTACCCGTACATTAAAAAAACGATACAATTTTGCATATTTTTAGTATCGATACTTCATTAAAATAGGCGCGATCAGAGCGCCATTGACTGCAAGGGGGCGGGGCTGCCCAGCGCTCACACAGCAACAGGCAGCGCTCACTCACAGCGAGTGATAGCAGGGGAGACATGCATCAAGGTCCGTGTACGTTTTGATAGTCTGTTTTACCGTTCAGTCAAAAAAACGACAATACGGAAATATTCTCGTTTTTCGTTTCAAACCAAAAACGGAAAAACGGAAATGGGGGTCCGTGTACGGTCCCCACTGACATACAGAGACCCGTCTGCGAAACGTGTTTCAAAGCCACACAGACAGGGAGGCAACACGTCTAACATGGCAAAGCACCTTTCAGACAGACACCCCGAACTTTTCAAAGAACGACAGGTAAGCAAATGTGATTATAAACATGAACACCCCCAAGCTCACCTATATACAGCTAACACAAGTACCTTAGCCTAGTTTGACGACAAACCTATATGATGATGAGGTCACAATGCACACAAAAGTGTACTAAATGAAACACAATTGATGCAAAATGGCTACATGCTGGTGGAGCCTGAGGGTGGATCTTGAGCTAATTCTTTTTATTTTTAGTTAAGGAAAAATAATTATTCCATGAATTAAGATAAAATATGAAGTGAAAATATCAAACTCACTATGCAAGTAAATGAAGCATTGTTTATCCACCCACTCCCACAGACAGTCAGACAGATGCCAGCAGCAACACAGAGACAGAGTTCCCTTAAGCTGTGTTTGAAAGCCAGCGGAAATATGAGAGAGGCTCAAAAGATACGAAGAGGTTAAACATTAATATTAATGCCATTTGTTAAGTCTTCAAAAAGCTGGGCAGGAACAAGCTGGTAAAAAAGGGAACCGTACAGATGTTTTATTTATTACCATTATAGATAAATATACCAGTATCTTATCGTATTTGTGGTATTGTATCGAATTCTGGTATCGTAAGTATCGGGTATCGTGATACTTATGGCAGGTATCGTATCGAAGTCATAATTTTGGTATCGTGACGACCCTACTTTTCATTGCCTAAAGCCTCAGACTAGGTACCGGTCACACGCTCATGATTCCATTCATACTACCATTGAGTGTCCACGTAGGGCTGGCGTTCCAGTCGGTAGCAGAAGGCACCATAAAGACAAATTATGTGAATGTGGGTAACGGAGGATCTCTTCACATAACCTCTCTTCAAAACAAGCATCCACTTTGTCATTTGCTTCTTCTTCTTGGCTAAACCAGCAAGAGGTGCATACGCCACCAACCGGACTGGAGCGTGGAGCAAAACTAGGCCATGTGCAGTTGGCGGGCATGTGATGTGTACAGTCCGCGAGGGCTTGCACGTGGACGGACCCTCATACGAAAAGCATGAACCGGCCTAAATGTTGGCCAAATGTCAGAGGTCAAAGGTCACCAAAGTTGAGCTCAGGGTGAATAGATCCATACAGATATACAAGCAAATCGACTGATTGTGGAGATAACATTGGAATTTGGTAGAAAGGAGGGAGGAGAGGCCCTGTAAACGTCTCAGTAATGAAGGCGTTCCATCTCCAGCAGTCACATGAAGGTGGACCTGATTTAACATCTCACTGGCCTCTGGCACACATATGGCTAAACAAACAAACACACACCAGTTTAGGTAAGAGTGAAGGATAAATCCACTGCTGCACTGAAACCATTCACTAAATGCAGGACTCAATATTAACGCTTGTCCGCCGCAAGTAAACTCTGCGTCCGGGCAACTGGAATGCCTCATGCAGTCGTCCTATCAGGCCAAAGTGTCTGTGTCAATTATGCAGACAGCAGGATGTCTCCGAAAACCAACCTCCTCTGAGCTCAATATACCCTCCAACAGTCCCTCACCACACCACCCTCAGCCAACCCCTTACAGCCGTTCAGCCACTCCCCCAACACCACCAAGATCCATTGGGGGCCTTTTGCTGAGCCCCCTTTCATACACTCCTCTCGCAGTGCCTCTTTTGGCTCTAAAGAGACAGCCTGCTAGATTTTAATTTGCCAAAAATATGAATAATAAATGAAACACAAGCCTCTAGCTAGAGTCTAGCTCAACCAACTGGTCTGTTATACTCTTGGGACACCAAACCTTCTACTACTACTACTACTACTACTACTACTACTACTACTACTACTACTACTACTACTACTACTAAATGGACAGATGCTGTTCATTTAGCACTCGAGTGGCAATCATCAAGCTTGTCTCCTAAATGCCCAGGGGGAGTCACAGTATTAAATAAAGCCACACTGCAGACCTCACAACATTGTCACTCGGATGTAAAGCAGACAATTGAGTAGATCTGTGCTGGGGAAGACTTTTCTTACTAGTCAGACCTGTAGGAGCTAGTGTCGACCTGCGAGCAACTAAATTCCTGTCCAAGCAAACACTTCTAGGTACAGTCATCCAATTTATGCAATAGCAGATTAGGATCAATGTAGTATTGCTTCGTTGTCATTTGTATTGATTGATATCTTGCAATTATGTAAAAGATGAAGACTTGTGATGCTTAGCTTTGTTTAGGACCAGATAGCATCAATCTCATTCCCAATGCATTGGTATTAACAATGAAATAATGGATCTGTCAAGGGAAGCGGGTCTTTCCCCTGCTAGCCTGCCGTTGTGTGCATGTGTGGGTATTTGTATTTGTGCATTATTGTCAGTGTGAGCACCCAGAGCCAGAGCCTCAGGGGCACACAATGTCACAAGCATCAGGACAAACAGCAGCTTAGAGAGGTGCTGGGCTGCTGCAGACACAATATTCATGTTACATAATGACAGCCAAACACTGGCCAAAAATGTCAGTGTTTCCGGATTAAGGGCTGCCTCAGCCCTCACTAGTGCTCATTTCCATCCTTCACAGTTCTCTCAGGATGTTTGTGAATGGCCGATGGATAACATGTGACCGATGTGATCATTGAAGCTGCTTGCTTTGACCTCATATATGCTGCTGCTGCCCCGTCCTTGTAAATCGTAATCAAAATGATAATGATAAAGTTTATACTGGGTGGAGGATTTTTTTTCCTCTCATGAAACAGAATTTATTTCCCTTGCCAAACGGACCGTGGCAAGTTATCAGCCCATGTGCTAGCTAAACGAGGCTTAGTGTCCTCCTGTTCCATCAGGGCATTTTCATCCCAGCTCGAAGCTTTCAGCCGTGTATTTAGGTCTTAACACAGGGACATTGATTTCTGGTCCCACGCCATGCATTTCAAAGCAGACATGAATGCTCTTCCACAACCGAAAGGCAACAATGATAATCGGCGAAAGACCCCAAAAAAAATCTATTTGCTTGAGCCCCCTTCTAAAAGCTATTAAGATAAGTCCTCTTCCTTAAGGACCACAAGGCCAGTGACCTAAATCAGTACAGATTCAAATGATGGGGTAGCATGAGACTGAAAAGGCCACTTAAGGATACTGTGTGTGTGTACTGTGTGTGCATATGTGTGTCATAATCACCCTAATCAAGACATTACAGTGAGGTTAAGCCAAGACCCCCCATGTTAATCCTTTTACAGTGATTTTGATCAGCATATGTTGTCAGTGCAATCACATCCTAACTGTATCATCTATGAGGAGTGAAACCAAGAAGAGGAATAGAGCTGTAATACTCCATACGTGTCTTTTGAGAGCTCAATCACACGGAAGTAGAAGAAATCAACAATTCCAAAAGGTCTTAAAAGACCAACACATTGTGTATCTTATGTGGAGCTCTTGGCATTTCACCAATGTTTAATGTCAGGCCTGACTGGTTGGCATCTAGTGGGCCCATGTCTCCCTGCAGGTCACTATGACAGGCTGTGTGTTTCCACATGTGGGGGGAGTGTGTGTACTCACCATTAAGTCCATTGGGGATGCTCCTGTGATGGTGCGGTGCTGACAGGTCATCCATGGACCTCCTCATGGTGGTGCCCAACTTACTGTTCTCTGGGGCGGGCTTGTGCATGTGGTTGTGGTGGTCGGGGCTACCAGCACTACCTGCGCTGGACGTGCTACTCCCGTCCCCAACATCCCTGACCGTGCCCGTGCCACCGTTCAGGTTGGTTAAACTGGACTGACTGTCTATGGAGCTCCTGGACCCCGCTCCATTCCTCTCCTCGTCCAGCATGAGGATGATCTCCTTCAGCTCAGAGTTCTCCCTCAGCACGGTGTCCTGGTTGGCCTCCAGCTCCTTCAGCTTCATCATGTAGGTGCCCACCTCCTTCCACATGGCACTGGCAGTGTAACGGCCAAAGCGTTGCCACTCGCGGGACAACTTCTTGCCCTTCTGTCGGTCGTCGTCCAGGAAGCAGCAGAGCTCCCGGAGCTCATGGTTGTCGTCTTGCAGCTTCTGGTTGATCTCCTTCAGGCTGCGGATTTCGTGCAGGTGCACCTGCAGCCGCCGGTTGATGTCTTTCATCATGTTGCCATGCTCAATCATCAAGTTCATTTTCTCGCTGTCCACCCTCCTTAATCTCCGCACCAGCTCCTCTTTGCTGCACCGCAGCGTCTCCTCGTCCGTTAGCTGGCTCACTTCTTCCTTCGCTCCTTCGGACGGGTTTTTAGCCATGACTAGCTGCGAGTCTGTTTGTGTGAACGGTGGCCTGAAAATAACTGTCAAAACTAATTTAACCAAGCCTGGGCTGCGGGACTGTATTCAAATACGAGTACATTGTCCAAAATAGTTAAGTGTCGTTATGCGCTCCTCTTCAACAGGCAGATAATGAAAAAGAAAATATGAATATGATGCTATCGCAACCCGTGCATGAACTGAACGTCCTCACCTATCTTTTGAAGGAAAAGCCTTGATGTATTTCGGAAACAACTCCTGGTACTCACATTGATAGTACTCACACATGAGAAGCTCAGGATTTTAAATCGATTACCGGGGATTTTCAATCAGGTCCTGGTCCCGTCAGCACAACACACATCCCATCGCAATGTGCGCCGCCTCCTCTGGACATCGCTCCATTCAAACGATGATTAACAGAAACCTAACAAATGAATAATTCACTGTTAGCTAAACCCTAACTTGAGCTAAAAGGTGAAACGTTGCGTAAACAAAATGTTGAATGGCCGCGCTGCTCTCTTTAACGTGTTATAGCTCGGATAAGCCTCTTTACCGAGGCGGTGTGCTGGTTCAAGCCCTTCCACTCAGCCAGCTTGGAATTAGCAGCGGACCCCCTCCTTCTTGTGCAAATACTCGGGTTTGAAATCATTCAAGAGGATTCCGGCCAAGACGGCCAATCAAGACGTGGGAGAGGAGCAGGCGGCAGGTAGATGAGCTCACGAGGCTCAGCCCTCTTAAAGGGACAGTACGACGAGGAGCGACGAAAACTGTTTCCATTCAAAACGAGAGACCCAACAGAGCGCTGCACTTTTATTTAGCTTTTCATTAACACACATTTTAACTATGTGACATTCATCGGTAAGCGCTAGTTTATTTTTTTTCCATTGTTTATGACCATGTGTTGGTCATAAACAAACCATGTGTTGGGCCAATTACCACAGTAATTGCCCCAATTAGTAATTGTTTCAATATTAAAATGGGCTTTAACCGCCATTGTATGTATGTATATACACACATTATATATATATATATATATATATATATATATATATTTATTTATTTATATATTTATTTATTTATATATATATTTATTTATATATATATATTTATTTATTTATTTATATTAATTCCTGAGAATTAACAACTTTTTAGTGTTAATTCTCAGGAAACTGGTTTAACAGGTGCTTTTGAAATTTCTTTGCAATGTCACAGCGCCCCCATATGTACACTGTCAGTAACAGAGAAAAAGGCAGCTTGAGTACATAAAAGAATCACTGCATAGCAAACTGAACATGAACTAAAATCAGATTCTCATGCATTGAATGAATCAACATCACTTTATTTAGGTGAAAAACAAAGCAGATAATACATTTTGTTACACTTATATAACGGGTTAGTTCCACCAAGATTAAACTGCTGATGATACTCAAGAAGTAGTTATTTTGTTTTCCCATATCCTCCTTATCGTGGATATACTGTTTATAACAATAAAACAAGCACAGCTGATACTTTTATCTTTATAAAGGCTAAATAAACAATTAGGAATGAAAGAACTCTGCAGCATAAGAGGCTTTTGGCTGAGGCAGGAGACGCTGTAGGCAGTGGGCTAGTCTAAGCAACCAAAGAACCCAATTTCACCGCATGGGCCATTTTATGGATTCTGCTTATATTATATGGTAATGGTATGTGACCACCTATTTATCACGATTCCTGTGTCTGACAGAACACACCACTGCACTCTTTGGCCTGAGTGTGCCGCAGTCTTCCAGGTCAAAGTTCTGTCCAGGCAAAAGGGTGAAGTCAAACCTCTGGAGCAGCTTGGCCATAACCACTTTAGCTTCCATCTGCAATAGCCCCACAGACCATTGAGTTAGTTGCATGTGTTGTTATGTTTTGTGTGTGTTGATCATTTATGGCCGTCACCACCCACCTGAGCAAAGTTCTTCCCCAGGCATGAGCGTGGACCGAGGGCAAAGGGGAAGTAGCAGTAATAAGGCCTTGTAAAACAGATAAGAGACAGCCTCCATTAATGCACACCATATTCCTTCTTTTAACTGGGACAATGATCAGTGGTCTGACCTGTTATGACTAAAAATAAAACATGGCATTATGTGAAAATTGTATGCCTCTTACCTGGGAGCATCTGGGTGAAATCTGTCTGGATCAAATGTCAGCGGGTCCTTGAAGAATTTATCCATTCTCCCAGTCGCATAGGAACTGAACTGAATTTCAGTAGAATAAATTGAACATCTTGACAGCAGGTACTTTTTGTTATGCTTTATCAGTATTCTTCATGTATATAAAGTTGAAACTAATTATATACCTTTTTAGGTTCTGACACACAATTCCTATTTTATGGGTAGAAACCAACTCAAAAGTGCACGACTCACAAAACACGTGACTCCCCCAGGTATGTGGATACCGTCAATGACAATGTCTTCCTGTATTTCCCGAGATGTTCCTGGAGCCGTTGGGTAGATCCTCAGAGTCTCTTTAAGCACCTGGGGGGGGAGGTTACAGCGGGAGATGCACATCTTGGGTAAATTGCTTTAAAAATGTTGATTTGAGCACATCAAAGCAGAATTGCAGAGAAGAGTTCTTGGTTTAGACTGATATATAATTTAAATATTTAGGCTAACTTGAGAGTCGGCAAATTAATAAATGAATGAATAACTGAGTAAGCTGCACAATGGATTCACAACATGCTTCACTTCTAAAGAGCTAAACCATAATGTTCCTATCATGAGATGTACCTGTGAGAGGTAGATCAGCTTCCCCAGATCGTCACAAGTGATGTCCTGTTTCATCCCAATGACATCATCCACCTCTTTCCTCACTCTGACAAATAAAAACACAACTGAAGTAACCATCATTCAAAGCTACATTATTGAACTGTTTCACACTGCATTGTTAGTTCTTACTTCTCCAGTATATCAGGAAGTCTTGCAAGTACCATGATGCAAAAAGCCAGTTGATTAGCTGTTGTTTCGTGGCCTAAATGACAGAACATTACCTTCAAATGGAGCAAATGTGGATAAACAACACATTCCTCTTTATTTTTAAACCAAAAAGTGGGGCTTCAAAGAACAGTTCACCTAAAAACACAATAAATAAAGGACTCAAATATAAGTGGTAATAATAATAACAGCACACAGACATGAGACAGAACATTTTTACAAAAGAGCATATTAATTATTGTAAATAACTATGTCAATATACTTGAAAAGTAATATTAAACTCAACATCTCCAGAATTCACATCTATACTGGTGGATAGTTTGTATTCTGCGTGAAAGGAAAATGTGTTTTATTTGAATTTTGTTTCCCTTTAACAGTGTTAGCTTGTGCTACAAAGGAGCACAACATCGAGCTTATTTTGGAGCAATTCACACCTCAAAGCAGAAACAACACAGACTTACCCGCGATGAAAAATGTCACAAAATTATCCAACATTAACTCTTCATCTTCTTCAGTCATGCTTTCCTCTGGAATAACAAGGAAATAGAGTTGAACAACTAAACCAATATTCCAGTCATCTGAATATATCATTTGTATATACGTAAACATATTCTATCTACTGTATGTGATTGTGAACAGGCCGAGCTTAACCTTGCAGATCTGCTCTGCAGATCTCATAATATTTAAAATCAGTGATGCAAATGTTGAGATGATGATGCTTGTAGTTGTTTTGTTTTGATATACTATTCTCCTCAGTTTAAAGTAAATACTTATCTATGCCCTGTAAACTAGTGTTTGCTACTGTCATAACTGAGGAATGTTTAATCAGTCAATCAATCTGAACTTTAGGGCGGGACCATAACCTTTGCCAGCTGTTTTGATGATCTGTGTGAGGATGTCGTTGGGAACGTCATCGCCGTTTTCCATTGCAGTCTTTCTGTCCTGAATCCACTGAGCTCCAGTTGTGCGCAGCAGGTGGCACGCTTCCCTCACCTCTTTAATGAATGCTCTGTTCTTTGGGTTGAACTGGAAATGTGAGATTTAAGGATCTGTCACAGTTAATAATATTGTCACCACACTAACTCTATACAGATTTGCTGTGAAGTCTTACCTTGTAAAAGCTGTCTCTGACAGTGACGAGCATCCCTTTCAGACATGTCTGGACGGCTTTAGGGAAACGTGACCTATCCTTCAGCTGCTCTAAATCCACACCAAAAGCAACCTGAGGGTTATCAGGAAAACAAAGTTGATTGGATGTTTTTTTATCATAAGCTGGTGCTCTTGTCACATGCAAGAAAAACGTTTGGGAACACACTACAAGAGACATAGCAACATTCTACAAGTCATTTTCAATGGAAGCCAGTGAAATGAAGCTACATACTGACAGCCAACACGCACAATGTTGCTGGCCACGCTTAGCTGTTTTGTTGCTTTTGTTGCTTACAATGTAAACATAGGATAAGGTACAATACCTTAGCAATGACATCAAGGGTAAGAAAGTTGACTAGGTGGAGCATGCTGGCCTCTGTCTGGTTATCAGCGACATCCGAAAGTGTAGTCATCAGTTTCTCTGCCCTCTCATTGAAAGTGCCTATTAGACCTCTCAAATACCTGGAAGTAAGGGTCGTTTGAGACAGTGGACTTTAAAGCTCCACAGAAATTCTGCAAATGGACAATGTTGTCCAAAAGAAACAAAACAAAAAATACCCACAATCTGAACAGAATTTTACAAAGATCGCAAACACTGGATATCAAATAAACGTTGAGCCGATACTCTGTTGTGACTCTTTGTGATGACTGAATCACTCACAAACTGCTGAATGCCGGGTCCATGATCCGGCGCTGTTTATACCACTGTTCATGGTCCTGTGCTGTAACCAGGCCCTTACCTAGGAACCTTGAAAAGAGACATGGAACACAATACTTTCTACTTAGAAAAACAAGGCTGCAGAGGACTTGACATTCAAGTGAACCAACAAAGTCACTTCCTGGGACTCCAAAGTGGACCGACAATACTCATGTACCAACAACATTAGTTGTTGTCAGTTCAGGAATTCAACATTTTGACAGTGTAACAAATATACACTTATTGTTATTATTCATTGTTTTATTGTTCGTAGGCCAAACAACTTGTAAGACATATGAAGTATGAAAAGTATAACTAATCTATCGTCGGATAAAATACCTTTGACCAAACAGGTTGAAGATTTGGCTGTAGAAGAATCTATCTTTGGGATACTTTGGGGACATCAGGACCTCCTGAAACAGAGCCATCAAAGGAGGGAACATTATTTTTTTTATTGCAAACATTATCATGATGTATTCCTATCTTTACATTAGCAAAAAGGATAACAGATGGCGCTGCCATTTTTAAAATTTTGCAAGGGTTTCTTCCAAAGCAGTACTAGCTGTGTATGTGTGCACTTTTATACCGCTTATTGTTCAATGCTTATGCAACTGGTGGTTACACGAATACTATTGAAAGGTGTGGGTGTTTACCTTTGTTCCCTCTGGGCAGGTCACAAGGAGTACAACGTAATGCAGGAAATTTTGCCTGCAAACAGGCCCATGGTTCTCAGCCCTGTAAATGACATCTTAATTATGGGTTGCTATCATGAAGGTAAATATGCTGCAAAAAGCAAGAGCTTGTGGACTTGATGGGAGAACCTTTAGAACAAAAATCTAAACTTTTGTTTCAATTTTCACCTTTATAAAATGTTCACACACAATTTGAATTTAAAGTGACAGAAAAAGAAAACATGAGAGCTTGTAGAAAAAATGTGAATTTGTATGTTTTTCACATTTTCACAGAAGTCATTCACCCACGCGTTCTGAATGTGAAGTTTTTGAGCACAAATTTCCTACATTTGAGATACCAAGAAAAACATTATATTGTACATTATATGAAATCCAATGCTCATAGAATAAAAAATGAGTAAAACCCTTTCCTTCGTAGGTTGACACTTCTAATGGATTCCAATGGCCTATTACCATACTCCATACAAAGGTTCAAATGGTTTTACTCTACAGCTTTTGTGAAATTTAAAGGGAAAGTAAGTCACCTCGAATGACATTATGACTTACTATTAATTCAATTATACATGGTTATCCTCAACAGGACTACATTGAGATAATTCAGATAATCTATGAAGGATTGTTTCAAATGATAGTTCTTTGGAATCAGACCAGGCGGCAACCTCCGCTTCTAAAAACTGAAGTGCCTTGAACTTGCAGTATCCAGGCGACTCCTCTGGTTGTATAGAAGTCTATGAGAAAATGACTCTACTTCTCTCTTGATTTATTACCTCAGTAAACATTGTAAACATGAGTTTATGGTCTCAATCTCTAGTTTCAAGTCTTCTTCAATACAGCATGATGATCATTTAGTAAACTATGGTCCATTTAGAGTTGATTACACTTTTGTGGCTGTCCTTGAATTTATTTAAATATCATACATATGTGGATACAAGTCCTTTTTTTCTACAAGCTCTCATTTTTTTTATTTGACTTCAAATTCAGCCCCCGTGTGTGAACATTTGATACAAAGTTCAAAGTTTAAAGTTTTGTTTTTAAATTGTCACATTAAGTCGACATGCTATTGCGTTTTGCAACATATTATAACATCGCGGAAATAACGACAACTTAGACACATAGAAGAACAGCAAACACATCGGAATTAGTTTACAAACGGAAATGATTATGTTATATCACTTATATCTATCGCATATGTATAAAATATTGCTCAGCTTAACGTTACCATTCCAGGAATTTGTCGTGTATAATTTCTCCACTCCTCATTGCCCTCACATACGTCGCTGCATGTCCGAAGAGAAAACTGTCGGGAGAAAAAACAAAAGGGGAAAGTTATGTCAAAACAATAGTTTAGCTAATGTTAGCTTGCTAATGTAGGTTAGGTGAAAACAAGTAACGTTAGCGTTAGCATTAACTTAGCTAACATTTAATAATGCCCAACTTCACTTGCCTGTCTCTCGGTGGCCCAGGTATGTGGTCATATTTCATATGAATGTGATTAACATACAAGCAGTAACCAAGAAACAATATGAACATCAGAAAGAGCAGAAACATAGTAGTCCAGCTCAAAATCTCGAGGAAAATTGCCATTTTGGTAAGTTAAGTCAAGTCCGGTAAGTCGGTTAGCTAGTCCAAAGCATATACTGTATTCAAAGACAGTCGTTCGTCAAATCTTTTGTCACATGTCAAAGTCCAATGTGTACCCACAATGCACCAGCACGGGCTCCATAGCTCAGTGGTTAGAGCACTGGTCTTGTAAACCAGGGGTCGCGAGTTCGATCCTCGCTGGGGCCTGACTGGTTGAATGTTTTACAGTGAATTAACCGCAACCTCGATTGTTCCATGTTTTCGTTACTAACGTTGTGTTACAGGGCACATCTCAAGTCTCTTAATTGTACCTCCGTTTCCCTCACGTGCGTCCTTTCCTTACTTCTTAGTCCCTCCCACCAGGGATGTAAAGAAAGCATGCGAGGAAAGAGGAACTATTTTTTACGAGGTATGAGACGTTCTTTCCTCAGTTGCGTCACGTGAAGCGACGTCTGTTTCTGATGACGGCAGCCGCTGATCACAGCTGGATCAGCTGTCAGTCGGCTTTAACAGCTGGAGAGACTTTTGATAGTTTGTGTCTGTACACATGATCACTGTACTTAATAATAGCAAATAATAATACTAATAACTAATAAATACACACAATCATCACTGTGGAGGTGTGTTCTCTATGTAGCCTGTTACCTCTTTAATAAACGGTGTCCTGTTTAAAAGTGCAGGATTGATTTCTACCTGCGGAATGTGTTCGTCTTATTTATTCATTATTTGCGTCTGTACGTTTTGAAATTGTGATTGTGACGTCATTATTAAATAACCCAGAATATGATTATGGTTTCTCTTGAACACTGGAATTCATTTATTAGGCTCCATGTCTCAGGTTAAACTTAAATGATATAACTCATCAAACCAGACACTCAGGAATGATCAGCCTCACATGACTGAATGAAATGATGATAAATGATGTAAAAAGCTCTCTCCTTTAATTGTTTCCATAATAAAAGTTATTGAGGGACATATGAGATCATGAAAAGACAAATCTTTCTAATAAATGAAGAAAGTTGTTTGTGGTTGTTGTTCAGACTACAATGAACATATATTTAACCCAGACGGTGAACCAGAAAACTAATCAAATATAAACTAGAGTTTAATCTGATCTGTCTTCACTGTCCTGGCTCGGAGATCGAGGAGCAAGGAAACGACAATTAAGAGACTTGGGATGTACCCATAGTGTCCTAGCAGCCTTGATACCAGCTAAAAAAAAATGCTGCTTTTTTTTATTACTGACAGCCAACAATATGGTGAATAATTCTTATTGGCAAATTAGCTTTACACCTTCTGTAAAAGCAGTTACAGGTTTTCATTAGGTTACTCATTAGCTAGATAACATTAGCTGTAGCCTGTTTGCCTTATATCCAAAATGTTACAGCAAATCTGCCAAGTCTGCCACTAGGACATAGGGTATAGGGTAAAAATGACATCATTATTCTATAACATTTTAAACTCATAAAAAACTGTTCATACTGTCAATTAGCCCTAAGCAAAAAGATAGATCTGTGATCCAGAGGAGTTTATATATGTTGTACATAACAAGTTGTAATAAATGTTAGCACTTGCAAGAGAAGGTAAATGCATCAGGAATGAGTTTGTCTTTTAGTAAGACTTTAGGAACACTGCAGGTTCCAGTAGCCTACAGACAAGTTCCCAAACGGATTAGTTATTGAGACAATGTCTTACAAATGTGTCTTTTTGGTGGGTTAGGTAGCTATTTAAAGTGGCTGTTGGGATCTTTATCATATCATTAATCAATTTTTCGAAGATAAAATAGTAGGGTACACAATGTCAGTTGTGTACACAACAAACACATCAAAGAAATCTCTGTAGTTATGCAACAGCCCTAAATAAACTGAGCTATATGCTTTACTTAATAACATATAATAGGTTTATGTATCATGCACCCACTGCACCTTGTAAACGTCAGTTCACAATGAACATAGCGCTGAGGTAAGTTTTGAGTTTTCACAACTTTAAAACTTTGAACCACATTGTACTGCCTCCCACCTCAGAGTTCACCCCTCACCAATCAGTTTCAGCACGAAAGGACAAGGGGAATCCTCCGTGGTTGAAAATAGTTCCAATGTTGCCAATCGGAGCATAGAACTACGTAGATAGATGCACTTCACACATCAGATCCTCCACATCACCTCAGCCGGCGAAGCGGGAAATCCTCTCTTTATACAATTACACTCATCTCCAGAGGCACTGAAATAACAGTAATTGTTTGAGTCAACACGGAATCTCACATAGGATGAATAAAGAGATGCGTACAGAAGTGATAGGCTAAGTGATGCAGATGGACATTGTGAATCAAATGAGCACTTATGTTTGCTTGTGTAAATATCTTGGTTCATCATTAAACACATTCTGCAGTGCTAAAAGGCTTTGACAATGTTAGCATGAAACGAACAACATCAGATTTAGAGTTGTGTATTTTTTCAAAAAACAGCATAAACTGATTGCATCTGATGCGTGCCCTGTTTCCCCCTGACGCACTAGCCTGTACAGAATCCTATTTGTAGGAGGAAATACATTGATCCATATAATACAATGATATTTCTGACTGATTCTAGCTCATTTGGGACTCTTAATGTCAGTACAGTCTTCTTGGTGATCAAATACTGCTCTCATTTTAACAGGTAAACCCCGAAAAGCTCAACATGTCCTCTTCTTAAACTTATACACGCACCTACTTAAAATCTTTAGTCTTACACAAAGACAAAGTTATGAACAGAAGACTAATCTGAGCTTCATCTCAGCCTGTGTGTGCTGACAGATACTATAGGAGTGTGTTCACATGGTAAACCAGGCTGTCAATAGCTTTTCAGAGTCACAGAATTACCAACATTTTTCAGTCCACTTATTTCAAGCCGAACACGGGGATGCTGAAAGTAAAACAGGATTTCTAGGACAAATCAGGAGTTTGTGTTCATGCTGATGTATTGCTGATGTTGTCTCTATTTAACCCTGCAGATCAGCTGATGATACATTTAAGCAAAAAAGTATTAGTTGATTGATTGGTAAATGGCAACATTTTTGATAATCCATTAATCGTTTATGAATTGTTTAAGCAAAATACCGCAAATTCACTTGTACCAACTTCTAACATGTCTTCTGTGACGATCATCAAAATATCTTTTGATTTTGTACCGTAGCTCGAACAGAACATTTGAAAATGGGCTTTGGGAAAATGTGATATTTTACTATCTTGTATTTTATTAAACAATTAATCAATTCATCAATAATTGTGAAAATGATCTGCAGATTAATTGCTCATGAAAATAATTTAGCTACAACCTAACAACAAATGTGATGCTAGAATGAAAATGGCTTTAATGGTGGCTATCTATTTAGAAGCTTACCTTTAAATGCAACTGGTGAATAACAGGTACATTTTTTATCAAATAAATTTTGCCAATTGTCTCAAATATGGAGTAATGTTATTCTGAATAAGAATAACAAAGCTTTGAGATCTCACAGTGTTGTAGTTTTAGATGTATAGAATAGCTGCAGGTCCAGTGCTCCACGAGCTCTACTTGTACTTAGTTGTGGTGACCAGCAGGGGGTGCTCGATGTCAGTTTCTTCAATGTTCAGTATTCTCCCATGCCTGCTTTTTCTTTGCGAACATGACTAGTGACGAGTGTCAAACAGGCCTGTGTAGTGCACATTTACACGAGAATTCTGTCCATTTTAGTTTCCATCATTCCTGCAAGACAACATCTCACATTGTGATCTAACGTATCTGAGAAACCTCATCTGACCTTAAGTACCACTTTCTTCTTACTTGTTTGCTACAATCCATTCACTTCTACCACTATGGCCACTTCATACCTGTACATATTGTTCACAATAAGCTTCTCTGCATTCTTATCTTAAAATGAACAAGCAATCATATTTCTGCTCCAGGGTCTTGGCTCTGTGTAAACGGTGGAGGCTCGGGGCTGTTTGATGTTGTTATGGCTGGCTGGCTGCCGCCTCAGTACAACTAGATCTGCAGGCCCCTCTCATGGCCAAAGGTATTGTGTTGGCTGCTCTTTTGATTATATTATCAACAGAGAGAGGGGGGGGGGGGGGGGGGGGGGAGAAAATTAAGACTCCCACTAGACATGAGTAAACAAATAAAAGTTTGTAGAGTCTGGTTCATCCAAAGAATGTCAGTCATCCAGACTTCTCTGAGGATATTAATATCCAGTGTTGGAATTATTAGGCTGAATATTGTTCGAGCTTGGTAAAACAATTTGCCTGTTCTCGGTCCGCAAGATTGAAGAGCATGAAGAATATTAAAGAGGAAAGGACACTTTGATAGTAGACAGCATACATATTGTGCTTTTAAATGGAAAAGTCCCTGCAAGTGAATGTAAATGCTAAATGGACTGTACTTGTATTTCTCTTTTCTAGTCTTCCGATCACTCAAAGCACTTTAACACTACATGTCATCATGCATTCATACACTGATGACAGGAGCTACCATGCAAGGTGCCACCTGCCCATGAGGACTAACTAACATTCATAACCATTCACACACCACATGCACAGCCTGCGGGAGCATGTGGTACATATACTGTAAGACAATAATGCACACAGTCATAGTTTTGTACATTTTCTGATGGTGGTGTTGGTCCACCATTTTGCTCCAGGCTGAAATATCCCCACAACTATTGGATGGATTGTTGTTGAATTTTGTACAGATATTCATGCTCCACAGAGGATGAATCCTTCTGACTTTGGTTAACTGTTCTCATTCCACATAGGGCCATCATCAAGTCAACTACACCATCAGCTTTAGTGTGTAGATGATGAACACGGTAAACATCATACCTGCTACACATCAGCATGTTGACATTTCCATCGTGAGCATGCTGACCTTAGCATGTCGGTTAGTCTTGTTATTTTTTTTCACATAGTAACCACCGATACCACCTGTAGCTGGAGGAAAACCTGGCACAAAATAACATGTTTTTTGGCGAAGTGCTCCATAACTCTTGGATTTTTGCCTCATATGAGTGGAGGCTCCATTTAGAGATTAGTCTTGTTGATCATCTCAGAACAATGCCTTCCTCTGTGTCAGGCTGGTCAAGGAATGGGATAAGTTGAACTCCAGATAATCCATAAGATCCTGAGATCCACTGGCATTCTCATAAGTTATGTAGGCAGAGCAGCTAAATCATGTGTATGGGTTCGTTTGTTACCATCAGTGGTGGGCCATCAGGGCCAGCAAGGCCTTCTCTGCTGGCCTAGACAGAATCACAAAGTCATAGCTACTTTATAATTTAATACTTTTTCACAAATACACTACATGTATTCTAATTATTTTTCCCATTATCTTATTTTCTCATTGCACAGCTACTGTCTTCCTCTGTTGCTCTGCTTCCAGTGCAGCTTGTTATAAGTAGAGCTTTTATCCAATCAGATTTCACCTCTGTGTCTCTAGGTAAGAAGAGAGGCCCGATCCCCTCTAGGGAGACTTTGCAGATTAAAGTAAATGGGGACAATATTGTTGATTGTCATAGTCTTCAACCAATCAGATTTTTAGTTTGAGATGTTGGGCGTATTCTTTGATGTGTCAGAGCTGTCTAGGTGGCCTACAAGTACGTCAGCATTAACGTGCGGCGTGATTGGTCAGTGGGCTAGTCTTGGTGTTTGGAGCTGTTTGGAGCTATGCTATGCTAACCTGAGTTGGCTAACCAAGGCAGCAAAACGACACCATAGCACGACAGGACACTCACAAGTTACGGTGCTTTTGAAAACTTTTGCTGAGACCCGAGTGGATCTACAACTCAACGAATACATTCGCAGGAGGACCTCTGGCTGGAACTGAACTGCACCGATGTTTTGTACAACTGCGTCATTAAACTCTTTAACAAAGAAAGGAGGATGGACTTTGTCTTGAAGTGAACAGCAGCTTTGGTAAGTGAAGTGCTTTTGTTTTACATCTGCAGTAGAGTTACTACTGTGTTCATTTGTCTATGGTGTCATTATGATATGGTTAACATTGTTCCCTCTGATGTGAATAATATTTGAATGGCTCGTGCTCTTCAGTGTGTGGTGGAATACTGTCACGGGAGTTCACGGTTAGGACCCAATAGCAAGACCACAGGAGACAGAAGTTGGTATAAACTGGTTTTATTTAGCCTGAATAAAGACAGGAAGGTGTGATGTCCCGTGGTCCGACACCAGAGAGTAGGCAGATCAACAGTGTGAGTCCCGTGGCTCAACACCGGAGGGCTGGCAGCTTGACGGCGTGAAGTCCCGTGGCTCGACACCAGAGAGTAGGCAGATCAACGGTGTGAGTCCTGTGGCTCGACACCGGAGGGCAGGCAGCTCGACGGTGTGATGTCCCGTGGCTCGACACCGGAGGGCAGGCAGAGTGGCGGTGTGTAGTCCGTAACACAACGGAGGGCAGAGCGGCGGTGTGTAGTCTGTTAACACAAGTAGGGAACGGGGGATTTCCGACCGACGGACACCAGAGGCGGCTGCTCGAGGCAGAAGGTGATACAGGGTTGAAGTGGGTGAAAGACGGTACGACCTGACAATCCCAGACTGCAGGACCAGAGTTTATATAGTGCCAGGGGAAGCGTTAGTGGGACCTGAGTCTGGTGTGTCAGCCTGCAGGAGGTAATCGGCTGGAGTGTCCTCAGCTGTGCACAATCAAGGGTGTGGCCATGGGAGGTGTCTGGAGGCAGAGGATAAACACAGAGCACATGGCACACAATAACAAACAGGGGAATGATAGGACACATGAGGAGAGGAGATCAGGGTAAACAGAGGAAACACACAACGGGTCAGACAGGGATCCTGGATCCTGACAAATACGTGTTTTAGCGCCGCAGTGTTGCTGGATTGATTTGTCATGCTTTGTTGTCATATAAATATATGTGACTGGTTCTTGTGAGTTTGTTCTTGTCATTGTGTTAATTACGTTGATTTTGACTATATGCATTGTCTGTTGATGACGCAGCATCCCGTCATGCACAGGGTTAGGGTCGGACATTTGATTCTCTGTTTGGGCTTTTTTCTTTAACTAAGCAGGTACAAAGGTCTGGAGAAATGGGGATTGTGTGGCGATTCCTTTAGCCTGTTTGAATCAGCAGGGAACAGCTCAACGCTGCGGGGAGAGTTTGTAGCGTGTGTGCTGCTGTTGTTTTCCTGCTAAGCTAGTTTAGCGCGCCTCCCAGTACACAGGCGCCTCACCAGAGTACAATGTTTTGTTTCCAGGGTCAGAGTGTCTCTTACGTGATGGGTTGCCAGGTTGAGCGAAGTCCACCGAAAACATTATATTTCCCACAAATGAAGCTTCTTCATTTTCCAAATGTACTAGTATTATTCAAACATATTGTTCTGTTCATAAGCCTCGTACCGAATGGTTCGATATGAATACCTGTATTGTTACACCCCTAATAACCTGTAGCTGTGGCGTCATAATGAGGTTATTAGGAGGTGGTTCAACTGTAGTAGGACAGCACTGAAGGCCCAGGTATAAAATGCACGGCCCACAATCAATGCAATATGTGTGTTTCCATGAGGGCTGTTTTTCTCTGAAGCCTTGTTAGTGTGTGAGTGTATGTTTGTTAACGTGGGCTGGGGTTACCCTCAGCACAAGTGATGTGAAGGAGGGGCAAGGCCGCCTGTAGTGGGAGCAGCGAGGGACTTGAAGGGCCATGCTGTTTGCCGGTTAACCAGCCGAAGTACACCCAGAGGAAATCTCATGTTCCTGCCAGCCTACAAAAGTAAACAGATTTGTAACCAAGCGCTGGCACGGGGCCTGGGCCACCAGCGCCACAACTAAAGGAATGAATCCCATCACACATTCACTCACTAAAATGTAGGTGCGCTACAAAGCATGCATTCAGAAATTTGGATGATAATCCAATTTTTTCACATTTTGTATGTGAAACAATCCAAGCTAAATTGAAATACAATGGTCGGCTTGGACTTCTGTATAACCACAGTAACATGACACACACACCCTCCACTAACTGTGAAGTGTATTCAGCAGGTTTTTAAAAGCAGCCGCCCGGGAACTCGTGCTCCATTCAATATTTCAGATAACATCTTTTAGCCACAGAGTTTTGAACCTCCTTTCTCTTTCATCTTTCTCTCTCTCTCTCTCTCTGCTTTCTCCTCTGTTTACACATCTGAGGTTATTTATCTGTTATTCTGCGGCAGAAATGTGGTCCACATGTGTCTGGCTTCCATCCACTCAGCACTCATCTGTAGTCAACTTAGGAGTCAATGAAGGACCATAGTAGACCTACCAAGCTCCTTAGTGTTCATTCCACAGTAGATACTCAACACACGGATGGATTTCTAAGTATCTCTTTGCTTCTGCACATAACATTAGTACATTCTCTGCTAACTGTGTCCATCTTTTCACCTAATGTTCTATTGTAAACGCATAACCAGGCTCTTCACTTGGGTCAATGATAGACATCATGACCTACAGGAATTAAAGTATCTAAATGGAGTATTGGGATTGCTTAAACCTATGGATTTGCATTACCCTGACCTTTGAACTTTTAATCTCAATGTTATTTAATCCTCTGGATAGAGTATAGCCTCGGAGAACATGATGGGAGAAAAAGATCAACCTAGATACCACAGAGGAGATGGATGACAGGGATGGCGGCTGTTGGTTAAGGCATGCAGGGGCTTAAGAGGTTTCATTTATGTATTAGCAGGACTTTTTCTGTCTGGTTGAGTGGAACCTTCTGCATGATTTTGATATCCAGCTGGTCTTTTCTGGAACATCGATAAACAGGAATTTCTAGCCAACACTGCTATCCATCGTGCTCTTGCTTGCACTCTAAAACTTTGGGCCACAACCACAACTGAAAGTCTTATTCATGAAAAAAGTGTCACTCCTGTGAATCACCGGAAGAATTCCCACAGAATTGTGAAGCATGCAAGGTTTAAAAAAGCTGTGGTTGATTGTTTAGAAGACTGACAGAACATGTTACTAGGACTTTTGACTTCTGGACGTGAAGTCAATTTAAAAAGAAAACCCATGTTGGACTGAGAACACAGACGATAAAAACAAAGTAAACTAGAAATGCTGTTGGTTCACATAGTAAGTGCACTCACTGCTAACACATGCTAGCAAGAGAACTCATGCATGATTCTTAATTGAATCCTGTCCTGATACGCATTACTTCTCATCAAGGCAGCTGCTAACACACAAAGCCACAAATGGTGTACAGATTATTAAACCATTTAGCATCCCAGCTTCCACCAGCTCAGTTAAGTGGACATGACGCTCACCACTGAATACAGGGACCTGATGGTCTGACTTTGTATTTAACTGTTAAAGCACTTTACAAGGGAATAGACGTATAAAGGAATTTGACATCTTGGGGAATATAATAGCAAAGAAGAGTTTTATGTGAAAAGAATAGTTTGACATTTTTGGGGAATATGCTTAATTAATATGAAGCCTAGCTTAGCAAAAAGACAGGAAACAGTGAAAAACAGGCAGAGCTGGTAGGTTGACGTTAGGGCAGGGTCTGTTCGCACAGCCTCGTTTAGTCCAGTTGGACCAAACCTGGAGCCATTGTCTCCAGATTTGGTTTGATTTGGTTTTCTGGCCAAATGGGCTGCTCTTGATTAAATTGAGCTGGGAAAATGCTGTTGGGCTCCAAACAATATATTATAACAATATAATGTAATATTTGTTGTGTCCACTCACTCATATTATCAACTCTTTTAATTTGAAAAATATTTGATTGACGTGAGTTGTATTCAATTGTTCTTAAGGGATAACTGAGGACCTACTTAAATTGACGTCATCAACGACAATTGAGATTTGCACTATTTGTGGGTTGCGATAGCCTGTTTATCTAAAAGTTGATCTTTTGGTCATTTAATATAGATATGAAGCTTTGTATGCTTATGATGTGTTTTCTATTGCACATGTAATGGTTTTATGGGTTTCAGGCAAGGTTATGATTTTGGGCTGGGCTTTTCTTAATTGGGCTGGTTTTCATTCGCGATTGGCTGAAAAACTGGCAATCTGATCTGGCAACACGGCCTGGAGCATTTACCACCTTGATGCGGTTGGTTTGGGTTGGTGTGAACACCAGATTGCACCAACAAACCGATCTGTGGATTTCCTGGAAGGGGATGTCTCGGACTGCAGTCAAGTGAACTCTGGAGCGGTTCATTTCTGGTGTGAACACCATCGAAACAATCACAGGAAGACATTTATGTGTCATTTCAGGGATCTAAAAAATGAGTCAATAATTAGCTAGCTATTACACCCTGTGACAGACAGACCGTTTAGGTCCAACTAGCCCACTGTTCGGCTCACTTTCTGTAACCAGTGTAGCATGAAAGCATGGTCGATTTAGCAAGCTAGCTAGCTAACTAGCCAGCTGCTAAATTAGTACAATTTTACAACCATCACATGCGTAATAATCAAATGACGTTTCCACTCCATACATGACTTTTGTTTTTCTGGACCATTTGAGTTTGGCCTTTGTGTTTGCAAACCGGACCAGTTCTTTTTGTTTCACTGAAGCGTGGTGGTTATATGACAGTTTCCCATTTCTTTACACAGTCCTTTGCATTGTTATTGAACACTGCAAGGTCTTTTGAGTTGCAAGGGTTGCGTAGTGGAGGGCAGACAAGGCAGTGCTCCATAGTATGGTCTGCTTCTCCACAGTCACAGGTGGTTGGGCCAGCCTTGTAGCCCCATCTGACCAGAGCAGCTGTTGATCGTCCCGTTCTCGTTCTGAGGCAGTTTAGTGTTTTCCATTGAGCCCATGGTGCTTCTGGGCCAGGGGGAAGGTTTTCAGTGGGGGGTATTCCCATGACAGTTGGAGGAGGGTCATTCTCAAGCTTTTCCCTCCAGAGTTGGATTCTGGTTTCTTCCCGAGACTTTGTTCGGGGCTGGACATGGCTGAGAAAGCTTCTTCTTGACTTTAGCTGTTGGGCCGGGGGGGGTGACATCTATGGAGGAGATGGCGTTCATCACTAGTAGATTTTCTCGACTCGACTGGCAACTTCCCGTTTAATATCAGCGAGGAGGTGAAGGTTTCTTGTGTTGGTGGGTTTCAAGCAGACAGTGATCAGGCGGCAGGTGTTGTTCAGTGCTGGGTCAAGTTTCTTGGCATGGGTTGACCTCTCCCAAACTGGACATGCATATTCCGCAGAGGAATAGCACAGGGCCAGAGCAGTACATCTTAATGTATGTGCTGTGGCTCCCCATTTGGAGCTGGTCAGTTTCCGTAGAATGTGGTTTCGGGAACCGACTTTGGATTTTGTATTGTTGATGTGCTCCAAGGAGAGAGTACGATCCAGGGTTACTCCAAGTTAGACGGGGTGGGTACAGTGCTCAACTGGACCAGTTGAAAAAATGCGATCAATGTATCATCCTCGCATTGGTTCAATTCAGGAACCAGAGGAGCTGGGAGGCAGATTTTGTTACCTTAGGATGTGCTAAGCTAACTGTCCGCTCGCTGTAGCTTCATATTTATCGTACAGTCATGAGAGTGGTATCAATCACTCAAATGCCTGTAATTACATCTAGCTCTCGGCAAGAGAGCAAATAAGCATATTTCCCCAAATGTCAAACTAGTCTTTGAACGTAAATCTATTCTTTGCTAAAATCCTGATATGAAGGAGGATTCAAACATTTCTGGCCGGCCGGCCTACCGGAAATAGAAGCCTGAATGCTCTGTCACACTTCATTTCTGGCAGGTCTTGGTACAGTAGCTCCCAATGGATGTCTTAATATTTAGCCTGTTGCTGCAAAGAAGGAAGTGACATGTTTGCTCCGAAAGGGAATGCTTGATGCACTGTACCTGTCTCGTTGGAGAGGAAAAGGAAAGTTACGGAATGGTTTGCTATGTCAGTCAATAAAAGAACTACTCAGTTGAGTTTTAAGGAATGTTGCTCTCCAGTGCTATGCTATGCTTGGCTCCACGACACAGTATCCAAAGTGTGGAAAAAGAAACGGCACATTAAAGAGTCAGATGATGAATGCAAGGTCTTTATATATTTCTTCAGCATAATTGCAACAACACATTCATGAAGCACTGCAGTACAAAGTAGAACGAAAAAGACACTTGATGTTGCTGTATGAAGTGATATGTGGCAAGTGGTTTCCCTTTTGATAATGGGTGCCTTCATTTCTGCATCAGATTAGTGCACCATGTTGAGTAGAGAGACATTTCAAAGCTTCAGCAAACTTAAAAAAGAGAACAGACAAATAAATACTGTACAACACCATGTAATACTAGATTCAGAAATCACAACAAGATCATGCTTTCCTCAACAGAACACTTGATATGTGCACTTTCATAGAACAATGCAGTATTTCTGACGCGTTTCCCTTCACAATAACACTATCATCAACAAATGGCCAACATGAGTCGTGATTTCAATAAATCTTTTGTGTATATATATCTTAAATAAAGTGCCTTCCTTTTTAATTCCAAAATTTTTTGATTCCAAAATGTAAATGTATGTTCTACACATCTGGAGGCAGAATTCCTGAAAAGGTTTGGAGTGAACACCCATAGAATAAGACTGGATAGAAAGTGCAGTCCTGAAATCTGAAGGTATTTAATGTGTACGTTTAACAACACTGCCACTGTGTGAGGTGCAGAGTGTTAACACGGCTACTGCTGCAATGCTAAAAACTATTCTAATTATGCTCAACATATTTTTTCAATCCTTTGCACTATATCTTATGAGGTATTTGCTAAAGGTGACTACTTCCATGTTTCCTTACCCTGCCCTCTAGGGTAAAAGCTCCAACTGCATGACCTCTCAGGGTTTATTATTTAAGTAGGACTGTCCTTTCTATCCAATCAACTTATGTTCATAAACCCAAGGACCCTAAGCCAACAGTTTAAGTATCAATGGCATCTTTCTACCACACACAATGCATCAACTATTCAGTTCTAAGGGTTCCAATTTATATTTGAAACTGCACAAAAAGCATTATCTGTTCATCAATTACAATCAGGATTAGACATCCGATACGCTTCTCCTAATCTTCCTCCCAAAACACTTTGTACTAGTTCCAATAGTGCTCGGCTGCCGAGATAAATGAACGAATGTCTCCCGTAGCTGTGCCTACGGTGTGTGAATGTGATAGGATTAGAGGATAGAATTGTAAGTCGCTTTGGATAAAAAAGCGTCTGCTAAGTGACTGTAATGTAACAAATGAGTTTATCATGGTCAGTTAGTCCCCCTGAGAACATTGTAGAGATCTATGAGCACAATCCACTCACTGTAGAACAGAATATTTCCTACATTTGCGCCATAGAGATTTGGGAGCTGGATTTACGCAAATCTGATTTTTAACTCTTTGGCACCCAGATCATATATCTTCCTGGTTGTTAAAATGTGAGGAAACATATGAAATCAATCTGTGTGACAAAACATTTTCAATCAAATGTGCTGTTCCAGGACCATTAATGCTAATGGGATATTCTCAGAATTCTCAGCAGACAGCACAATGTTTCTAATCCTTGTAGCTTACCTCTCTGTGAGATCTTAAATTCTTCTAACATTACTACATTTTTTGTGTCCCAAAAGAATGGCTGAAATGTAGATTACTGGTAATGCAGGTGGCATCTTTTGGGTTTCCCGATGTCCTGTTGTCTTGTTAATACCTTTGTAAAACCTGAAGGATTTTATATTGTAGCAGCATAATTGGGATATTCTTCTGTTGGACTCTTCCCATACGTGTGTTTGCTTCATCAATATAACCAGCCCACATTTATTGGTTTTCTAATGTAAAGCCTACGAGAAGCATTATCTGGATGTTTACCATATGTTGCTATTGTCAATCATCATCAAAAAGCCAGTATGTAGACATCATGCTAACACGCACCCAGGAGAGTGTGAATATAAAGAGAGACCTTGTTGTTATGCCAGATGTGAAACAGGTTGGCAAGCGATGGGAGAACACTGCATTTTTTTCCATTCTTGTAATTCAGTTCAGTTCAGTGGAGCCTGATATCAGGACACTCTGCCAAATCCTAACTTGAGACAGCCACACTTTACCATCCTAACCACAAATGTGCATTTCCTCTGCGTCAGTGCTCGGTTAATGCATGATGGTTCAGATGTAACATTTCATGACTTTTAAAGAACACAGTCTCCTCTCAAATTAGGATTGGGCCCCCTGACTCTCTGAGTGAAGTGGTAGTTTTGGCTGTGGTCCCTCAGTACTCCCTGGCCTCTTCCAGTTCATTCATGAACACGTCTTCATGGGGGTTTTCTGCGCAGCTCAATCCATTATTTGGTGGCCGCACAGCATGGAAGCGACTCCAGTCTCCCTTGCAGAGAATCCAAGGCAGCACGTCAACTTTAAAGTGCAGCTCAGGTGAAAACTCAGTGCTGATCAGGTTAGGCATTCCTGCACCTTTCCCACGCGTGATCAGCCGGCCACGATCACCATAACAACAGTGCTGCGCTGCGAGAGTAGATGAGTCGCCGGAAAGTGCTGAGCGGATGCAGCTACGCGCTGACGGCTTGTAGATGTCCAGGCGCTCCTTGGGGGCGCTGGCGTCACGCCAGCGGAACTGTCGACCGTGGTTCTCATCGTAGATACTGACCACAGTGTACGCCACTTCAGAGGGGAAGGAGCAGGGGCAGCTGGGCAGCTCAGACAACATCTGGTGGAGGTACCTCTGGAGGAACTCGCTCTTACAGTTGAGCCACTTCTCACAGCTGTCCACATCTATTGGAGAGAGGACAGCAATAGTTTGTTACAGTTGTTCATGGTCGCACTAACAGAGGCCACTTAGTAGTCAAGTTTGGATCCAATGTCTGGCATCTATAAACATCTATGTTACAGTGCTGCACTGCTCCACACTAGTGCTACATTCCCCTGTGACAGCATATCAGGGGCGTGTTACTATAATCCATTTAGAGAGAATTTCCTCATGCAAAGGTCCAGATCATCACAACAATGTCTAACTGGCGTTATCATTTAGTCCCATATATATATTGAAGTAGCCTAGCAGTTATATTAACATCTGTATGTAGTCAACAACTGACAAAGTGATGAAATAAAGAAAGTTCAATTGAATGTTATCTCAACAATATTTATTGTCAGATTTCAAATTGAACTGGATGACTTATAAATAATACATACTCTAATAATAAATACATGTTCTTTTCTCATTTCAAGTAAAATAAGGACTGGATAAAAAAATGTAATACATAACAGAAAGCTTTTGAAAAATGTATTTAACTGAATTGTCTTTGTCCTGCAGCTTTAAATTCAGTTCATTCAGGTGTGAAGTGATCAACCCAAAAAGCCACGATATTATATATTATATTCTTCTCATCTTCTAAAATGATAAATGTGTGAGGCAGGGACTTTATCTGTGGTTATTAAACCACTTGTCTCAGCGCTATCCTCTCTGTTGTTGGGGCTGACCATGTGCTCTGAAACAAAGGGATCTGACTTAGGCCAGCTTGTTTAGCCAAAAGCCTGATCTGGGTTGATAAAACACCAAACCCCCCAAGAATCCTGTGAATCCTGAGTTTCAGTTGACCAAAACTCAGCGCTGCTCTCATTGGACGAGGCCTGGGATACCGAAGCGGGACTTCTATGACCGGAAGTCACAGAGTTTATAACATAACCAGGGACACCTGAAACATTGCTCTTCCCTCTGACTCGCGTCGGGGTAAGGAAGCACGGAAACACAACATTGCTGTTTTTAAAAGAAAACCCTAGTTCTGTTGTGTATGCTCAATAATGGCCGAGATTAAAGACCAAGATCGTTAATGTAGAAATGACTGTGTATTTCATACTGCTGCAAATATGGTGTAATAGATCAGTCACCGCGAGTGAGTAAAAGTAATCAGGATCACGGCCGGCTGAATTAAACTTCGTCAGCAAAACTTCTGTGTGGTAGAATCACGATTTTCGTATTTTATCGGTGGTGAGGATCTGCCTAGTTTTGGAGGATTTATTTTGTTTTGTTTGCTTTCTCTCTTCTTCTACTAACCCACACACACACACATATAGTTGAGCTAACTACCTCAGACACATGGAGATAACGAGATGTCTATTGTCTCGCGATGCGTGGTCACGAGTGGAACTACCCCTCCATGTGATAGTCTATCTTCCACTTGTAGTCCCACGTGACGTGCCACGTTCATAGATGCTCATAGATGTATAGTTGTTGTTAGTTTTAGATCTTAGTTGACTAGATCATTATTACTGGAACTTAATAAACTGTTATACTTTAAGGAGCAGCTGTCTGTGATTACTTTGTGCATGTGTATTGTGATGATAGCTGATATGTGGCCTGTGCTCGTACTCAACACCTTCACTTTCACTCTGAATGTGTAACAGTATGTTGACTGTTGACATTGTGAGTGAACACTAATTATGAGACTTAGTTTATCGTTTGGTTATTGGTCCCTGTTCTCAGGGTGGTGCCCCGTTATTATTAATAATCTTACTGACATTAATAATTCTATTGATGTCAATAATTTAGTTTTTCTTATATGCTGATAACTCAAACACACCTTTTCGTTCCCGACAGTGTTAACATCATTGTTGGTCAGTGAATTAACGTGTTGGGATTCTGATCATATTGGGCTCTTAGATTGTATATTTTCTGTGCCTTTATTTCAGATCTGAGTGGGTACGTTTGCTCAAAAGATATGTTCTTTGTCTTTGGCGCTTCACATTACTGCTTTTAATAATCACCACTCTGAACATGAGACATACTGGTTTTAAACTGTCCATATAACAGCCTGTCCATTCGTGGTCAAAGGCTCTGGTCTCTCTGTCCACTTTTCTCTTTTTGGAGAACGTCTGACTCAAGTACTTCTCCGACTATTCGTCTCATCTCTCTCCTGTGTGTATATCACATGCTTATCTGAATACCCATATGTGATTGGCTGAGTAGCATCACGTGATGTGATTTACAACGCATATAATTGGTTGGTATATTTTCTGGACCGCTGAAGAGTGCTGTAAAGGCTGGAAAAGCTGCACCTGTTAAAATAGAAGTGCTCTGTAAAAATGTAATAATTCTCAATTATCTATTGGTTATAGGTCCATGAGGAACAGGGTCCTGACCGAGGTCCGCCGATTAGTGACCCCCATAATCCATTAGCCAAAGAGGTAACTACAACAACAGGATATATCTGACTGGCTTTGATTGTAGATTGTGGACTGTACAGTATAAACAGCTTGCAGTTAATGGGTTAAAATATGGTGCGACCCTTTAAGCTAATGAAAGATGCTATGGAGAACTTCCCATTAGAAAAACTCACCTGTACCAAATGGCTCTGTACCATTCTCCATCTCAAAAGGGAAAGGCTCTACCACAGTGTTGACATCACCTTCAAAGAGAAGAGCGATACATCAGCTGTAGATTAAAAAAACAGCTGGGAAAGTAGAATATAAATATGTAAATACTCTGGCTTTGGTTTATTATGTTTCTCTATTGAAAGGGAAATATATTCTCACCAGGACAAGGCTCCAGGTCACACTTGGAGGCTTCTGTCAGAGTGCAGGAGTAGCCACAGGATTTAGTCCTCTTCCTCTCACCGTTTCCACATGTCACTGAACACGGAGACCAGGGAGTCCACTCATCTGTCTCCTTCTCTGTGGAAAGAAAAACAAAATGCAAACACTGTTGGTGCCACAAACTGAAGCAAAACAAAAAGATTCTACTAAGCACAATATCATTTACATATTGAGAGGAATACAAAAGGAAAGCATGGAATTCAATGTACAGTTAGAGGAGCTCTACATCATGCTTCCTGGCACAGATTACAATAAATACATGTACTGTATTTAACAAACTGATAAGAAACTATTTCAGAAAACACATACAACAAAACACCATAGAGTTTTGTGTTAAAGAGACCTCAGTATGTACTTCAACGGTCTTATCCAGGGCTGGACTGTCTCATTCCATATGAATGACAATTTTCTCCTGGTCCAGCCTTTCCCATGCAAACCCATATTCTTTTTAAGAAGGCCTCAGTCAAATTAGAGAGAGAAGCTGTGCTGTGGCTGTCCGCCTCGGCACCATGTTTCCTTGTGGTGTTAATAACACTGAAAACAAGTCATTCTTGATTAAAGGCGAGGTGGGTGCAGAAATACCAGCTTGGGTGTAGCGAACACCCAATTTGACTTTGTGGGCGCTGCCAACTCGCCATGTGGCCATACGGGAATGAGGTCTCAGGAGAGTCTTAATTAGAGAAGGAGCCACGACAGACATCTTTGATTTATGTTCAGAGCCTTTAGATGTGACCACTTAATAGGCATTGTTGCCTTTTGCTGGCTCGACTACATGTACAACAGTTCAAATCTATATATTGGTATGAAGAGTAAAAACTAGCCCAAACTCGCCACCTGCTAGCACATTTTGAGATGACAACACAACAGTAGAGGTTAGTGCAACAACCTTTGAAAACAAATAGACCGATCATGTACAGATTTGTATTGATGTGAAATATCTCTGAAGAATGAAGCCTCCGGCTGTGGTGAGCCCATGACTGCTCTCTGATCTACAGTAGGAATCACACACTGCCTTGCCCGTTCTTTTTCCTTTCTCTTCTTCCTCTTCTCTCCCTTTCATTCACTATGTACACCTTTCTCTTTCCCTAATTATTTACTATCTTTACCAATGAATAAGTGGTCTGTGCAGGCTGAGACACAACATGTTTTCCCACCAGAGGAAGGCAGAATTAAGAGGGGGGAAAGAGCTGTAAAAGTTATGCAGAGCCCTGAAAGCCCCCCGGAATTCTTGAACTGGCTCTAAAGGCTGAGCCGCAGAAGGCAGTAAGGGCCGCCAGGGTCTGGGGGTGGGGGTGGGGGCATGGGGTCCCGGTGAAGGATGAAAAGGGCCGACCGAATGGCCCCTGTCATTCTGTGTTCCAAATCTGCCCCCTAATTGTCCACAGGCAGAGTGCTGTTTTGTCCCAGGGAACAGTGGCGGCCTCACGCTGCCATTAGCGAGCGCATCGGACCCATCTTCAAAAGGCAGGCCTCTACCCAGCACGACCAGTGTCCACTTCAAAGTACGCATTACCCACAATGTCCTGATGGTCCAATGCTCATGCTGCCTGCTGGCATCGTTTGCTTCTCTCTGACTGTGAAGACAGTTATCATGCAGCCTTCCTGAGCCACTCTGTACTTCTCTGTCTCGCTTTCTCTCCTTCCAGATATTTCCATCTCTTTTTTCATATGATAAATTCAGTAACTGTATTTCCATACTTTCCCCTTTTGCATTCCCCTTCTTTGGTAAAACTCACAGGATACATTTTGGTCCTTTTCTAAAAGCCATAATCATTGTGATGAAGTCATATCTAAAAGAGCTGTGTGGCTGTACTAGCAGACAGCCAGTGTACCACTTGGCAAACCTTACCATAGTAGCTCTGCATTGGATCCCAGCCTTCGTTCCAACGTGTATCCCAGTCTCCGCCCACTCCGCTGGGTAATGGCTCTTCACTACCGTAATCCAGGGAGTAATCCTCCTCCTCTTCCTCGCCAGTTTCCTCCATGCCTGACCGGCTGTTGCTGTCCTCGCTGGAATCGCTGTCGGTGTAACTCCAAAAAAGAGGCCAGAAAAGCTTCTTGCCTCCGAGCCAATCCACTGTGGAGGAGGGTGAGGAGGAAGAAGAAGGTAGCCAGTCTTTTTCCTTGGCAAGGTCCATCTCTACCTCCATCTGAGGGTCGTCCACCACCTCAATGGTTACCTACGCAGAAATAGAATCAATCTGAAGTATGTGTGTCACTGATCTGATCTTGGACAGTATCAATATTTGCTTAACAACTCTCTCCTATTGGTCTAAACTAGCAAAGCAAACTTAGACATGACTTATTAACGGTGAGTAGAAGACAATGACACAACAAGACATTGAACTGTCCAGTATCGCCGCGTTGACTGTGATTTTGCCATAATGTGTCATAAAAAACGAAAAGTACCTCCAATACTTTTGAGTTACAACTCAAATCGTCTGAGAAGTTTTTTAGCAAGCGAACCCACTGATCTAAGTCAGCCAGCCAGACGTGAGCATGAGTATTCAGCCAACCAAGCGATCCGCTCAGGGAGGGAATATGAGCATTTATTCTGGATAACTACCTCTCATTAGTCAATATGACTCATCCTCGATGTTACAGTACTTCCAAGGGCCCACTTCAGCTGATGTGAAGACCAGGCAACAGGGAGACTACAGGGGAAATCCTTTTGTTCTGTTGTGAACTCAATTTCACAGTTAGGAAAGATGTATGAGGATTGGAAATGCTGTCATTCGTCTTAGTTGAATATATTTTTGAGTCAGAATTTGCTACATGAAAAGTGATCAGGCATGACATAGGTTTCTCTACTTGATGTAGACATTCTCATGTCCCTCTAACCACATTCTGATCACTTTTGAACATTTTGGGTCAATTTAGAAGATGATGAGGACTCAATGGCTCACACCTATGACTACAGAGCCTTTAATTCAATAATAGCAAAATAATATGCAGCTGGGTTACTAAGATTAGACTGAAAGACTGTTTTCTTACACATTAAGGAAATAATAAGGAAATAGATAATTTAACTCAACAAAAGGCTAACAATAACAATCGACTACTTCACACTTTGTGGGGGAGTCCCCAGCAATACACCCCTGTAACCTGTAACCATAAGTCTCAAAAACATAATGATTTTCTGCTGGACTCTGTGGGCCCAGAGGAATCTACAGTATACACGTCTACATCGTTTTTACGTCATTTTCAATTGTGTCCAAATTAGCTTTTTTGCTGCTCCATCGTCACTTTATTTGGTACAGAAATCTCTAGTCCGAGCCAGAACCATCATCTTTTTACCTTTTAATAAATGTTGTGCAGCAGGGCTTCAGGGCTCTGCCGTCGGGCCTTTATTCACTCATTCACTCATTCACATTTCACGTTGCTGCTGAAAGATGGATACACTAACGTTACAACCAAACTCTTCTTCACTTCCCTGGAGTCAATGAGCAATGAGCGGCTCTCGACAGCCCTGCGATGAGCCCTTCTGAGGGCCATGCAATACGCCTTGTTCCAAACGGGCAAGTCCCGAACGGGCACTGCACCTGTTTCATATATCAGCCTGTCTGAGACTCACCTGTATGTTGGGGTTCTGTGAGTTGATGTCAGCATTGGCCAGGTCTGGAAAGTTCTTGAGGTCCAGGATGAAGGGTTTGGTCTCCTCCTCAGGCTCGGGCTGTGGAAGAATACCAACGGAGCGGTGCTGGGGGTGGGACCACCTCCTCTGGTGGCTGTGGGGCTCAGACAGGAGACTCTGGACTTGGTTCTGCTGCTCCAAAGCCTCAGGCACATATTGGACCCCACCGCTGTGAATCGGGTGGCCATGAGCCTGAAAGAACGAGTAGAGACACAAGATGAAGACTTTATCTGGACCAGAAACAATAACATAAGCCAGTGGCTACGTCAGGGCTAATGATGCAAATAAAGACCTATATTTATAGTGACTCATTGATGAAAAAACACAATTAGTGCTCTGTCTCCAGGAATAAACCATCGACCACATTGTAGCTTGGTCAGTAATTCCACAGAGCCCCCGAGGCATCCAACTAACCAGCCAAGTGACCAACCAGCCTTCGTTCATTTCATTCTTTTCTTTTTTTCCCACAACAGTCATGGCATCCAGGCTGTGGACAAAGAGGGGCCTGTGCCAGAGAGCTCCTCTTTTAGCTTTAATGAGAGGGCCTGTGAGGCGTGGGACCCCTGGGCTGCTGCGAGCGTGTCTGAACCTGCTGTGCTGCCGCCACTATGGCCGCCACTTCATTTGACCTTCCAGGTTTTCCAGTTACTGAGCCCAGCAGGAAGACATGTTGATCTCTGAGATTTATGGGGATTAATGGTGACATTATAACGGCGGGGAATTGTCGATCTGTCTACTGTATCTGGACTATAGTCACTGAAAATGGATTTGTCTTTGGTTTCATTCTCCAGTGTGCATGTGTCTGTTTCATAATGAGACGCATATCTATTTCATACCCGATACTGGTAAAACACAAAAGCTATGCCTGTAATGAACCCTGGTCTGTCTATATCATCCTGAATATGCTAAATTGGCTCAAGCACAGGATTGGACTGGACCTTGAGCTTTGACATGAGCCAGTTTGTGGTCTGCTCAGAACAAACCAGTTGCAGTTGGAGGCCTAAAGAGGAGAAGAGTTGTCTGAATCAATGACCCAATGGTTGATGATTTATACTTATGGCCTCTAGAACAGAGCGTACTTTTCACTGACGGCCTGTGATTGTCCCATAAAGAGGTTATGTGGTCGGTCAAACTCAAGCATGTGCCTGTTTAGAGGAGAAGCCCGTCAAGCATGATAAATGATGGATGAAGAGAAGTTGGCCCCCTCCCCAGATATCTGTAAACTGGTGATGACAAGTAGCATGTTCAGCCTTTATCTCTGAGATTTTAGCCACTGGATATGATGTTAGTAGAGCTGAAGCCATTAATCCATTAACTGATGGACAGAAAATCGATCCTTCAAGTCATTTTTTCAAGCAAACATGAGAACAAATCTAGAGATGAAGCCTCTCATTGTAAAAATGTGTTGATTTTCTCTGATTAATGTCATTGTAAAAGGAGCATCTTTTGGTGTTGGACTGTTGTTCAGACAAAACAAGACATTTGAAGACGTCAGCTTGGACTCTGGGAAACGGGAATGGACATTTTTTATTATTGCCTGACATTTTATGCAGTAGGTTAAATGATGTATCAATGAATCATCAGATTAATCAATAATGAAACTAATGTTGCATAGAGGTCATTATTTGGTTAGTGTCTATTTCTTTAAATAACTTTCTTACTTAAAAAGCCAACTCTTTGTGCATTGCTTATGTATAAAAGATGTATTCCTTCTTATAAGAATGCAAGCATTAAAAACCCCAACATCTGGTGTCTCATATCAGATGTTATTGAAGAATAAAATTATGCTCCATTTGACCGTGTCACTGGCCTGTTATTAGCAGCATGAGTGCATCACTGTCAAATCTGACCAGCAGTGACAAGATTCACATTACACACCAATTCACACACATGCTCCTCCACCTCCACACCCACAGACACAGAGGGTCCAGAGTCACATACTTTCACACCCTCCTCATCGCGTCTTGTTACACATCTGGATCCAGTATTCTTTCGCCCTGTATATCACTCTCCTCCTCTCTTTCTCCCCCTCGTTCTCTCTGATCCTGCTCTCCTCCTCTCTGTAGTGGGGCGCTTCTGATCAAAGGCCGACGGCTGATGGCATGCAGTGTGTTTAAGAGTGAGACTATCTGGATGCAGTGGGGGACCTCGGTCTGGTCTGGAGGCTGCTTCTCTCTTAGACAAACATTAGTTGCATGCACTGTGTCCTCTTACTAAACTGAAAAGGCTGGATCCATTTTGAGCTACTGTCATAGATACTGCTGATGGTGACACACATTCAGGTCAGGGAGACGGGATGGGGGCAGCAGGAGCCGAGGTGAGGAGCAGCGACGGAATACGGTGGGGTGGGGGGGGCAGGCGGTGTGGCAGCCCTGATTTATGTGCCCGCAGATATCAAAGGCCTCTGCACTTGGCTGTTTCCAAACCATTACCCAAGAACAAGAAACTATGCACGCTCTTTGATCGCCATCTTTAGCAAATGGAAACGGGACAACAAATGCATGCCTGGTGGAATCAGGGTGAGGTTGTGGAGGTCGGGGTGGAAAGTGGGGGTACAAAACAGTCAGGGCAAACAGGTCCAGAGATTTAGAAAAGAGGCCACTTCAACACAAACCCCCCCCCCCCCCCCCCCCCCCCCCCTCCTTTTCTTCTTCGCTGAGGGATGGGGGTAAAACCAAAAACAGGAAATTCCACATTAACACAAAAAAGAGCCAATGTAAACAATCAGATGAATGACACTTGACCCGAGCACCAGTGTGAGAGATGCCGAGGGCCTTATTCTGGTTACATAAGCATCTCGTTACTGGGCACCTCCTCCTCTTTTCCTCTGCTAATCTCTCCTCTCCATCCAGCAGGTCACAGGCAAGGGCACAGAGTCACCAACGGCAGCCTTTTGGTGAAGGAAATGAACAGCCACAGGGAGATTTCTTCTTCTTCTCACTAATCGTTTCCTTCTCCTCCTCCCTCCCTAGTTCTGCTTTGACATCAGTCAGACAGATGATGAGAGAGTCCCAATAGGGAATCTATGGGAGGCCACACAAGAAGGAGAGTTCAAAGGCAAAAGCTGAACTCTGACCCAAACACACACTAAAAGGCTTTGATATCCAAATATGTCTGTGTGTAACATCAACATTCCCATAGACACAGTATGCAGCACACACAGCCCAGCATGTACCAGTGAAGAGGAGAGATTCTGTCCTTTCACATCACTTCATTCATTCAATCATGTGATGGAAACAGAAGGTCCACTTAAAAGACGAGCAAATAAACATAGAATGTGTTGGAAATAACAAATGAATAACTCGTAATATTTTTCAAAATGCCTTAAAGGCACCTGATTCTAGAGTGTGTCGTACCCAATACTTACTAATGACATTATTCAATATGAGTATGGCAATTCTGTCACATCACAATTTTAGATGATTTTAGTATTAGTTTTGTGATATTTGTATAATTTAGTGACTTTATTGGCATTCAAAGTTGCCAAAGCATTGAAATAAAAAGTAGGACATTAATGAAGATATGATATTAAGCAATAAAGCTGACCACAAAATTAGACTATCGACATTTTACAACAGTTAGCAAAGATGCTCCACCAAGCTAACTTTAGCTGAAGTATTTGAGAAAAAATGGTTTTCTTTGGCGGCAGGTGTGATTTTAAGACTTCGCAGCTTTTTGAAACTTGTTGCTGCAACTTGCTAAACTTGACAAAAAGCCGACATTGAACCAATATGTGAACCGTACCTTGTGAGCAGCGTTCTTGAGTCTGGTCGGAAACCCGGTCCCCGAACCCACGAGGAGCAGCGACACAGCCAGCAGCAGCGCGGGGCATCTCCTCGCGACCTCTTGACACATGTTCTCTACTTCTAAGCTTCCTGTGAGGATGTGTAAAGTTCTTTGGAGGTTTCTCTCAAACCTAAATGAGAGTGTTGGTTGGGTCCACCTGGTCCTCCGTTTGTCAGCAACTGGACTCAGGACAAATGAAGTCTTCGGCGTTGTCAGTCTCAAAGTGTCGCACTTTATGAAGATGCGCAGCAGCGCCCAGAGGTATCCCGCGCGCTATCCATATCTGGTACCAGTGCCTCGCGCAGCAACCGTCAGTCCAGTCCGTATGGCGGGTCGAGCACAGCGCTTCTCTTCCCCATAAAAACACAGTTGGTAGAGCTTTAAGTACCAGAAGGAAGTTAAATACCCCACGCAGAATCTCTCCGTCCGCACCGACGCTCGCTTATTCAACTACTTCAAACTGTGAGTCATTCCGTCGTGGGTGGGTGTTTTCTTCCAATACATTGACATCTGGAGTTAATAGTATGCGGTTCGTTTTTGCTATCTGTCTGCTGCGTTAATCCATTATCCAGCTGAAGTTCATCCACGAGTTCGAGTGGATGCGTGCGTGTTTGTGTGTGCACCGCCCAGCCAACCGGTTTCGGTAAACTTGCCTTTTACGCACGCATTCAGACGGTTGATGCTGGAGGAGTTGGGGGTGGGAAGCTTATTGCTCACAGCTGTGTGTGTGTGTGTGTGTGTGTGTGTGTGTGTGTGTGTGGGG
>NW_022280096.1:1853576-1856000 GCF_004355925.1 Anarrhichthys ocellatus | reverse complement strand
GGGGGTTGGGGGTGGGGGGGGGTGGGGGGGGGGGGGGGGGGGGGGGGGGGGGGGTGTATACAAGGTTTAGTTTACATAGACCCTTCAGTAGGCTACATAGCAGGACATGAAGTGGACTATACTCACGTATCTGAATACCACATATTAAAGAGAAATACTCGACCAACGTGTTGAGAAACTATTTCACTTGTTCCTACAACTTGTTCTTTTTTAGGCTTGTTTTGCCATTTTTTTAAACTCTGGAAACAAGTCATTATCTCATCCCACTGGCATAGGATTTCATTCAAATACCATTTTAAGACGGGAGTGAATGACTGGCCGACTGGCAGGATGTCAGTGACTCGAGTCAGAAGGCTTTCAAACATGTTCGTCATGAGCTTTTAAGTTGTGACTACAGTCCGTGTGTGCCTTCTGTAAATAAACACAAACTCATTCCAAATACTTGATACAATGAAAGTGATTTAATCTTTGCAGCAGTTTCCAACAGCACGGTCAACAAACAGCGTAGCTTTACAAACTCCTCTAAGTGGTTTATCTTCAACCCAAATACAATTCCAAGGGCAAAAGCAACTGATAAGCAGGTTTCCAATGGTCACTGCAGGTCAGTTAGCAGGTGTTTGTGGTGAGCAGGCTGGGAAACTAACATTACATCAAAGAGCTCAAACATTCTGATAATCTCTCTTCACGTTGTGGTTACATTTACATTCTGCCTCAGACATGCAGACCTACGATACTGCATGGTGCTGCAGACAGCTTGAGACCAACTTTGACTTAGGTCAGAGAGCACATTTCTGAAGAGTGCAATTCCAGACCATAATCATCTGCTCCACCTATCGTATTATGTTTATTGAAAGCAAATGCATCACAAAGTCGTTATTCAAGTCATTTTTGTTGAAGAAAAACAACAATATTGGAATGACTCACTCAAAGACAACAATGCAGTTAATATCGAACAGTTAAAAAGTTGTGCTAAAATGCTGAAAACATCAACAAAAGCTTCTCTAAACTTTGATGAACATTTATAGGAATGGTCACATTGCCAGACTGGCTACACTCCAATTCCCATCGATTGAGTAGAACATAACACACATAAGAACATCAAAGTTACAGTGACATGTAAGCCATGTTTGACTGAAAAGTCAGACAAAAATAGCAAAACAAAACACTTGACACTGAAAGCAGGTTGATATGGAATCCAGAAGATGTACAAAGACGATAAATCATTAGAAAAACCAACGACATTTGAAGCATACCCATAGAAATCTAGCAAATATCAGTGACTACGTCATCTGTGCATGGACAATGCCCGTCAGTAGTGCTGGCACTGAAGTTAAGACGCGTAGACGGTCAGTTAAAACACACTGGGACACATTTGGAGCTGCCTTTCAGACAAAAATAAGATGACAAAGACAATTTGAATAAATAAAGCGGCCTGTAAATCAGATGAGCATGAAGCGCCATCCTCATACATACAGATCTAAGTTACAGCGCGTCATCGTGCTCAAAGATCGGTGTCGACACTGATTCACATGAAAGCACTTAAGCAAGAAGGACTTACGAAAATAACAACAAATCACACATGTAGCTCATTAGCTGATAGAAATGTTAAAGACACAGAGCTCAAGTTTTTGAGTGCAGGTGTAAACAGTAAATAAGGCTGAAAAATATCTCTAGAAAATAAGCAATAAAAATATTCCTTAGTCTTGCTCCCTGGGATTCTCTCTGTTAAATGTTTTCGTTAGGAACATCTGCTTTGCATTTTAAGAGAAAAGGTAGAAAACATATCTATACATATACATCATTTGGTAAGGGAAAGAACCCAGTACTCTCTACTCCATTCAAGTCAAAGTGATTAGAAAAAAGCCATCAGATAATACATATGGAGTACATATGCTAATGTTACTCCTGTGAAATAATGTATCTCTATTTGAGGTTTGGGATGCTACCCACCTTTGGGATAAATAATATTTACATATATCATTTTTTTCCTGTGTTCATCATAGCCGGCGCTGTGATCTGATTTTTCCAAGTGCATGAGTAGGAACTCATGGCAAAAATAGTCTACTTCACTCGAGGTTGTTTGAACTACAAAGAAAATCCAAGTTGTTGTTATTATTGCACAAATAAGATCCACATTCAATGTGCACACAGGAATAGGGCTTGATGTGAGACAGATGCAGTCACAATAAATTAGGACAAACTGAAGGGACATTCAGAAAGATGTGGGTCCGCTGCACAGACGGCACACAGGCTAAAGAGCGGGGCTGGTGTGCATGTTTCAAAAGGGTTTGGTCCGCGGGAGACTGATGGAAAGAGATATGGTGAAGTGGACAAGAGAGACTGGCTCAGAGGAAAATGAAGGACATCAGACAAGAAAAGGTGTGTGTGTGTGTGTGTGTGTGTGTGTGTGTGTGTGTGTGTGTG
>NW_022280096.1:1848928-1853476 GCF_004355925.1 Anarrhichthys ocellatus | reverse complement strand
GGGGGGGGGGAGATGTTGCTCAGTCTTGAAGCAGGCTCTCCTCGGCCATCCACCCAAGCGAGGGAAGAGGCCGTTCACGTCTGGAGTATTTGAGCTGCAGCAGGTCGCCCACTTCGTTTGTGGCCTCCAACGCCTGGTAAAAGAACAGGAGGAACGCCATTAGTCTCAATTAGTCACTTCAAAGAGTTGCATTTGTAGGTCCTAAATGAAGTGATGAGCCTTAATCACACTTGGATTTTTCACTAAACATGTCAGAGTGTTAAAGACAAAGCAAAATTGAACACAATGCTCCCTGCACAGTCAACAACTGAACAGAAAGTCCTGCACGTCTCTCCACAAGAGGCTGCATCAGCATTGCAACACTGCAGGGCACCTGGAAACAATTTACCTTCCTCCTGACCTTTTTTCTGATTCCATGCTCTGAGAAATAGCGAGGGCTGACTGTTCCAAAGACGGAAAAAGCGGCTCCTCAAAGTGCTCTACAAAGGCAGGCTGATGCCCTTTAAATGGACTATTACACACAGTGCTGACATGCTCCTCAGTAAGATGAATGAAGTGTCTTTGGAGAGACAGAGCAGCTCAAATAAAAGTCTCCATCTGAGCCACGCTGTAATACTTGGAGGCAGCTTGGCCTTCCAAGTTCCTTTATAATAAAGGACATATTGGAGCCTAAATTATTCAACAGGCACACTCTATAAATATGTAGACAGACACACTCGTACATAGAAAAGTGTCAGTCAGGCAGGTAGGTAGATCACCCATGCATTTAAAGAAACCTAGATCATGTTGAGGATAAGATTAAGTCTGGCAAAGGCAGTTGTGTGTTGGAAGTGGGAGCATTCAATAAAAACAGAGCCCAGATTGTCCAAGAAAGTAGTTTTACTCATCTTCCAATAAAGAAAGAGGTGATCATCTTACTGATGCATATAAGGGATGACAGTGGAGCTAATGCAAATATCCTTAGAGACATTTTCCAGTTTGTGCCGACGTGCTAATAACCATTTAAAATGATTGTAATGCCGCTTTTGAAGTTGTTTTGTGGAAACTTTCTACACCATGTTAGAGTAAAGACGGGCCTTTTATGGCAAGACATCTGAGAGAGGTGAAAAAAATGTAAGAGACCCGCTGATTAATATGTCACCCATCATCAGCCAGTCCCTTGTAGTGATACATTCTTCCATGTAGTGTTTTGGACATTGTTGGATGACTTACTGTGTCAAGCATCTCTCTGGTATGGGCAGCTGACACGCAGAAGCGAGCCCTCGACTCGATGATGGGGGTTGCTGGGAAGCCGACAACCACTGTGCCAATGTTTCTCTTCAACATCTCCCGACCAAATGCCCTTAAAAGCAACGGCAACATTAGGCAAAGCAAAATGTAACTGATGATGTGATCTCTTCACTTTGTTTAATGTGAGAAACTCCACACACTCAGTCAGATTCTATTTGGAAAAGGAACAGTGAGAAAAGTCATTTTCAAATTAGAGCATGGGCCTTAATGTCTTTTCAAGATCATTTGGGAGATTAGCCATCCTAATTATCCTTGATGTTTAAAGCATTGAAAATATATGAAATAACATTAAATGCAGGAGAATATCATACCCAATTTTGGCAGGCATATAGAGCATCATGGGTATTACAGGCGAGTCATCGTTGCCGTAGATGATGAAGCCCATTTCGCGGAGTTTCCTGCGGAAGTAGGTGGTGTTCTCTGAGAGCTGTCTAAGGCGATCAGCACCTGGACAGAGACAGACAGAAGGATATTCAACAATGTGGGCAGACATCTCTTATTAAGCTGATTTCTGCTACGCTGATGGACAAAAGTGAAATGACTATGGTAGGTTAACTTATATGTATTAGGTCTTCAGGTGGAAAGCCTGCCTTACTTTACTCTAGCTGTAGCTTAACACCATGAATGAAGACTATATTTCCAACTGATGAGAAAAAGCTAATTGAAACTGTTGTTCTGTTGCAACCTTGGTAGCAAGTATCTACAGGTTTTCATCTAAGACTGCCAGCACAAATACGTTTTTGGGAATATCCAGATTGATTTTGAAAAGTCTGGAAAGCAACAAAACACATGACATCAACCAATGATTACCCTTCTAATTTATCACCAGGTAAGGGATTGGACATCCCTTTACCGAGCCATTTGAGGTGTTGGGGTTTTTCCGGAGGGGTCTTTAAATTGTGAAGACGTTGAGGTTTACAGCTGTGATGCCTAGTCTTGCTTTGCTCACACACACACACACACACACACACACACACACACACACACACACACCTCTGTGTGTATTGTGAAAAGGCGTGTGTATGTGTGAAACCATGTCCACAAAGGTCATTCAAAACGAAGAAATTGCATTAATTGCAAAGAGTGCAGTCAAAGCATGGCTGGGAATAGTGCATAATGTAGAATGCACACATGTTCTGCACCGCAGCTTAACAGCATGGCTGTTTGGAGGGTGAAACGAAATAACGGACCTCCATCTCGTGCTTCCGCGTTGGAAAGACGCGTAGCTACATAGTTAGATGCCTACGTGCAGAGAGGTTGGTGATGTGTGGACACACTGATCTGATCACTTGCTAATAACAGGCCCTTCTCACTCGCCCGATTCACCAACACGTGGGTTCACTTCATTTGCCTGATTAGACTTCTCATCATCATGTACTTCCTCACTCTCCTGTTGCACCTGTTACTTACACCTTTATTACTCCCATCAGTACATGAGGTGACCGCACACGGTTCCAAGCAACCTATAAAGAGGTCGAATCAGTTACAGAAAGTGAAAACAGCTGTGGGGGTGTGCAGGTACTACAACACAATTTTTTTTATTCTTGCAAGCATCATAAAACCGTATTATCAGCTCTTGTTCAGAGAGTCAAAGAAACAGCATGTTCTTTTGCAGAGTAATCCATCACTGGTGAGTTCAGCAATCTTCTATATATTTAGCCTGCTTTTGAACTGAAGAACATGAATATCATCTGACAGTTAGTTTAATAAAACTGATCCAAGGTGGAGTAAAAATGACCGAGCTAAGTCCTGCTCCAGTAACAAATCCATCGAATGAGTGTTCCATGTCTTTTATCATGAACTACACTTATTTGCAGACAGCGTACACCACAGGGTTGTGTAAGGTCAGGGTCAGGCAACAATCCTCACGTGTCAGTCTGATGCACACAGCAGATTCACAGATAGCATCTTAACCAAACAAATAACCACATGGCACAAAGTGCCAACAGCAGCACACATCCGCCTGGCTGTGCTGAAAAAGGTGCTGTGACACAATAGAGTCTGACATTCTATTTATCCAGACATTGTTTTCCACAGTCAAGGAATCCAAAGCTGTACTCAGCACTGAGTGATCAGCTGGCAAAAGACTGACGCACATGATAGTCAGACGTCTGGCTTTTCAAGCACTCAAGCATTCTTTTAATATTGGCGAAAGCTTTGCCTGTCCTGAACCCGTATGTCCCATCTACATGTTTGATTGATGTGAGCTTCAAACTACAAATGTCCATTCTGAGGCAGGCCTATGAAGGGAACCATGATCAGCCGTCCCTAGCTACCTGAACGCAGGAACAAACTGTTAACAGGCAGCTCAACAGTCACTTTGACTTTGTGTCAGTGTCTAGATCTTCAAAGGCCTGAATTCCAAACATGATGGGTCTGCAACCAATCAGCCCGTTAGTCTCCTCCAAGGAACCTTGTCAGGCTACGTTATGGTCAGCTTGTCCGGCCTTCTCGTCTCAGAAAGTTTGAAGGAACAGTTGATGACATTGTGGAACAGTCAGTCTATAAAAGGTTGCGCTAGGTGTTTATTCCTGTACCTAGTGATTGAATGAGCAAGGTAATCTGATCTTAAGTCAGCATTTTAAGAGAGGCTGCATCAATCAAGCCTCGTGAATAGTAAAGGGGAGCCATCCTGACAAAAAAAGACTTAGTGAGCTGTTCGTGTGTGTAGGAGATGAGTCCAACAGGGCTGGACGCGCACAGATCTCTGGCCCTAAGCACCATGCTGCTTTGTACCCAGCATGAAGGAAAGAAGCACATGTAAAAACACACCCATAAAGCCATAAAGGCAGAGGGTACAAGAGTCAACATACCACCACTTCAAGACCTTCCATCAACCTGGGCTGCATGGGACATTGGTAGGGAGCTGCCCACACATCAGCTTTAAAAATGGGATGCATCCCGAAAGATAAAGACAATAAGGAGTTTGCTGTAGGAGGACTGCAGAGAGACCTTCAACTATGCAAAACCATGCTGAAGAGACACAATCACACTGCAGGTTTTATCATGCCATCAGATTAGGTAGTGGGAAAAAACACCTGCAACTTTTAAGAGCAACTCTTCTGCTGAAGAAACAATCTCTAATTATTGGGAAAAACATGCATCATTTAAAAAAAATGTAAACTCATGTAATTCAGTTTTACATAGAGAGGACTCACTAACAGTCATTCTAAAAAAATAAAAGCTGTGGCATTTCCATCCTATCTAGAATACACACACACACACACACACACACACACACACACACACACACACACA
>NW_022280096.1:1832922-1848918 GCF_004355925.1 Anarrhichthys ocellatus | reverse complement strand
CACACACACACACACACACACACACACACACACACACACACACACACCTTTATCTCCTGGCTGGGAATGAAACAGTTCTAAGATGAACAAGCACACAGAGTATGAAGCAGTGAATACGAAAGCTGGCAAAGCTGATGCCAGTTGAATGCTGTAGTAACTACCCTCAGCTTTGTTTGTTTGGTTTGCAGGAATGAATTTAGTCTGAAACTTAAGCTCATACTGACATCATGTGGTCATTGATGGAACTGTGCAATTGAAATGTCAAATCAGACTGACCAAACAAGAGTGGTTCAGAAATCTTGGACATTTCAGAATTGCTGCAACCGCAAGAAAAAAACTAGGCAAAAAAGGTGCTAGCTTCATTTTGGCATGCTGAGCTAAGGCAAATATTTGGGCGACGGTGTGGAGAGTGGAGAGCAGGGCCGTCCTTCAATCAGAGGGTCGCGGTTCGATCCCCGGCTCCGCTAGGCGCATGTCGATGTGTCCTTGAGCAAGACACTTAACCCCAAATTGCTCCCGTAGCTGTGCCTACGGTGTGAGAGGATCTGAATTGTAAGTTGCTTTGGATAAAAGCATCTGCTAAATGACTGTAATGTAATGTAAATATCTAATTTACATTCCTACTAGCTCTGTGTCTTTCCCACCCAAAGGCTTCTGCATATCTTCTGTAATGTACCCAATGTAAAAGAGGATGCCCCTCTATCTTTGAGACCGGATAGTGATTAAGCTGCACACAGCTTTAGTGCACTCTCTTTTCATTACACAATGCTGCTGCCAATACAGAGAAGCCCTTTTGATTAGTATCATTTTCTGGCACCTACCCAGTGTGGTCCCGCCCACTCCCATGATGATCTTCATAGAGGTGATTATCTGCTGGGCCACAGGAGGGGAAATGGAGGTAGCGTACAGGGAGCTGTGGGAGTAGCACCGCAGGTAGTCGATCAGCTCCTGACAGAGAAATGACATTTAAGTCACTTTTATTTAACAATAACAATGGGAACGCAATACATTTGATTTGGTTAGTGCGCCAACACAGAAGACCGTTACAAGATACAGGAACAAATTGTAAAGAGAGACAGTTGCTCCAACGTAGCAGCACTGACAGCAATATTACAATACAATAGCTTTAGACTATAGTTCACACAATGAAATCCAAGCAATGCAAAGTTTGTTACCAAGGCTAATGAATACTGATGGTGAGACTATGTTTTTAATGCAGTTCAAGACAGAATCATTGACAAAATACTATCATTATTACATTCTGATGCAGGAAATAATGTAATTGATTACATAAGCAGCTTTAGAATAGAAATATTGAGGGTTAATGAAAGAATATTTAAATGAATGCAGCATCATATGGGCCTTTTGGGCATGATGACTATATAGAGTATTTCACACTGTAAAAGATGAGTGTTCCGATTTAAAGTCCATTGTGTATCTTTATGCGTACGCTGGCTCTGTATTTGCATGTTTCTTCACCTCGGCCAACTGAAGCAGCATTGTTTGCAGCTCTACTTTCACTGAAAATGAAAGCTTACACTGAATTAATTCCTTTTCAGTAGAACGGAAAGCTACATTTCCCATTACTGGTAAACAGTAATACCAAAACTGAATGACACGCATGCTGGGCCTCAGAAGTTGTGAAATTGCTACGGTCCCTAAAGAGGATGAGTAAGTGTTCCAGCTACAGTAGTCAGTAGGCTTTATATTCCACTGTCTGACCTCACAGCCTTACTTTTATCTGTGCAAGAGATCACCAACCTTTTTGCCTCCAATGTATCCTCCAGCAGCACCGAAGCTCTTGGTAAATGTTCCCATCATGATGTCGACATCTTTGGGATCCAGGCCGAAGTAGTCCACCACTCCTCTGCCGTTAGGCCCCAGAGCCCCGATACTGTGGGCCTCATCCAGGTACAGATACGCCTTGTAGCGCTTCTTCAGAGCAACCACCTCTGGTAGACGCACGATGGACCCCTCCATACTTCAAGGAAATAATGAAACTAATTAACACATTTCAGAGTGATCCTACAACTCATCTAGAGTGCTGACACACTTAGAACTAATACACAAACAGTGCATTTGAATCAATATTCTGCCCAAAGCTCCTGGATGGAGAATACACAATCTAATCCAGAAAGCTGCTGTGTCATTGAGCGAGCGTGTGAACACATGATCCTGTAGACAACTGCTTCACTTCCCTTTAGTTGCATATGTGCAGGTGTTGAAGCTTTTGCTTTGGACATCCCAGTGGAAATGAAACTTCATTAACTTTGCATTAGTACAGTGCATTGAGTATGTTTCTCTGAGAACTCTATTGATCAACAGGATTGATTGCATTTATGGTAAGTACACTGCAAAGAACAAGGAACATGTTATGCTTAAAGGAGAGTGGGCACACTTCTAAATAGCCATTATTATCTATATTTAAACAAAGTGATATAAGGGAGTGCTGCCATCATGGCTAAAAACCGTGTCTGAAATATAAATTCACACATTCACACTTTGTCCCATTGCGAATGTCTTTGTTGTGTATGTTTTGTACATTCAGCAGTGAAATAAATGCAGAGAATGTTCCTACATTGAATTGTAAGCTGGAGTACGACTTCACTGATCTTCAGATGGGGACATCTTAAAGAGCCTTTCAGACATTATGGTGTCACACTGTAAAGCTATGGACTTACTCAGCCGGTCTGAAACACGCAACACTCCCACTACTGGTATCACATCAAACACACCAATGGCAAAGTCACGGAAGGATAACGCGAAATACTACTCATTACTTTTTGTGTTAAAGTGTTTTCATGCTTACAAGTGCTCACAAATAAGTTGACAAATGCACTCCCAGTCAAGCAAATAACAATTAAAGCAGAAATAACACTTAGCTAAGTTAACTTCATCTTCTAGTCCAAGCAAGCATGTGTGTAGAAGTGCACCGTGCGTGTGTGTGAGAGAAAGTGTGTGTGTATACCTGTATATGCCCTCCACCACAATGAGAATTTTCTTCCAGGGTCGGTGGGTTCTCGGCTGCCCGTGAGCGATAGCATCTCTCAGCAACTTCTCCAGGCTCTGCATGTCTACAGTACAAAGAAAATAAGGATGTATTTTATTCCCCTAAAGTAATATGAGAGCTTGTTTGAATTAATGGAGTGTCAATACTTTATGACAGCAGCCCTTCGAAGCATTGACGGCGTTTGCTTAGCAGTCAACCCGTTTCCTGTTGTTGAGGGTGAGCTTGGATAACAGTAAGTCAGGATCTCTGGTGACTGTGTGTCCTGACACCCCCACCACAAAAGTATTTAAATACATTTAAATCACACCATACCTACCAATGTGCGATTCAATATAGTACATCACAGCACAAAGTGGTAGTTAAGTTAATGTAGAACTGTAGGAATACAGGACGAGAACAGGAGTGAAGTAACTTGCTGGAACTCACACCCATGTTAAATGTATTTGCTCTCCTGTTCGGTACAGCAGATTAGAGCTAAATCCTGTCTCATAGTGTTGAAAGAGACACTGTTGCCACTTTAATCCTGTGTGCTGTGTTACTGTAGACACTGGGTGTACTCTAATTCACCATTCTATCTAACTGCTCTTGAGTAATGAGCTCATTATTAGAGGTTACCCACTGTTGTGTTTGAAGACCCGAATTGTGGAGCCAGACAAGCGGGCACCCAGCACCAGAGAGGCATGATTCAGCTCGTCACTCAGAATAAGACAACCCTGAGAACAAGAAGAAAAGACACTCTTTTAAAACTACTTCCGATGATCTAAGGTTATACAAAATGACAGCAGAAAAGCCAAACATTATTCAGTGAGAAATATTCAAGTTCAACCGTCTTTTAAGCTTTGCTTGCATAATTGTAGTACCCGAGGGTTTCACATGCTGAGAGGGTTCAGTGTTGAGCAATGTCTTTCTAGTCCAGACCTGAGGTCTGTGGAACACAGCCGCAGTGGGACCAATGATCAGGGCTTGTTGGGGCCACGCTGTTCACAGTAACCTTTACTACTCTGTGATGAAGTATACCTGTTGCCATGAATAGATGTACTAACATAAGAGGGTCCCTGTATGGTTTCTGCCCTCGGAAAAGTAGGACAAAGTAATATGCGGTTCTCTTTTGTTTGGCAAATATTACTTAATCATTCTTTTTGATCATTCTAAATGATGATCCCATTTCAAAATAAAATGGACCCATAACCCAAAAAGTATGTACAGACTTTTACCAACAATGAATGAAGACTTATGTTACGATTTCAATTGAGAAAAATCAATTGAGAACCAATTCTCATTTTCAATGATGACCTGGCCAAGAGGCAGTAGGACAGTCCACACAAGTTACACAAACAACACAGATACAATACAGTATAACAAACACTATGTACAAAATAAAATGCAGATTACTGGATGTTATTAGTAAAAAAATGGAAGAAAGAAAGAGAAGTGAGGGCTGGTCAGCAAGTACAGCAGTCAACTATAACTTGTTGCAGCTTATGTTTGAACATGTTGAGAGAGGTGAGAGCTGTTAGTTTGAGTGTGTTTTGTAATGAGTTCCAGTCCATTGCAGCTTCAAAATTAAAGGAGTTATGACCAAACACAGTACGGACTTTTGGAATGATGAGCCTAATGAAGTCACTGGATCTTAAATGCCAATTGCTGTCAGAAATGCACAGAAGATTTGAGAGGTAATGAGGAGTCATTCCCAAAATGGATTTATAGACCACAAGCAGCCAGTGTTGTAGCCGCCTGGTATGAAGGGAGGGCCAATCCACCAATCTGTAAAGAGCACAGTGGTGGGTGGTGAAGGGTGCACATGTGGAAAAACGGATTGCCGAGTGGTGGAGTGTGTCCAGTTTTCTGAGGGTGGTCTTTGATGCCATTTTATAAATTATATCGCTGTAATCAAATAGAGGAAGGATGGTCATTTTCACAAGGGTGAATTTGGCAGAGTGTGTGAAGGAGGGCTTGTTTCGATACAGGAAACCCAGTCTAGCTTTGACTTTAGCCAGAAGGTTATTGATGTGTATGTTAAATGAGAGAGACGAGTCCAACCAGAATCCAAGGTATTTGTAGGAGCTGACAAACTCCAGCTCCGAGCCATCAGCACTGTAGACCTTGGGAGGGCTAGGAATGATGAGGTTTTTCCGGTCAAACAGCATACATTTGGTCTTTTTGGGGTTGAGGAGCAGGTGGAGACTGTGGAGAGACTGTTGGATGGAGGTGAGGCTTTGTTGAAGAGTGGACACAGCAGAGTAGAGTGAGGGACCAGCTGAATATATGATGGTGTCATCAGCATACAAATGAATGAAGGAATTTCCAGCAGCTTTTGCTACATCGTTAATATAAATGGAAAACAAAATAGGGCCTAAGATGGAGCCTTGAGGGACACCTTTAGAGATGGTAAGCGGTTCAGACATGTTTTCAGTCTTCACCCGCTGGACACGACCAGCCAAGTAGCTAGCAAACCAGTTGCAACAACTACTGGACAAGCCAATGCTGGTAAGCCTTTGCAGGAGAATGTAATGGTTGACCCGAGTCAAAAGCCTTGGCTAGATCTATGAAGGCAGCTACACAAGTCTGTTTGTCGTCTATGGCGGTGATGACGTCATCAAGGACCTTCAGTGTAGCGGTGGTACATCCGTGGCCTTTCCTAAACCCAGACTGCAGGTCAGACAAAATATGATTTGAGTCAATGAAGTGAATTAGTTGTTTATGTACCAGTTTCTCTATGACTTTGGCCAGACAGGGCAAAATGGAAATCGGCCTGTAGCAGTTCGGGTCAGAGCCAGAGCCTCCTTTAAAGAGGGGAAGAATCGTAGCCAATTTCCAGTCAAGGGGGAAAACAGACAAATTAAATGATAGGTTAAACAGGCTTGTAATAGGGGAAGCAATAATATGAGTGGCTGATTTTAAAAACACAGGGTCAATCCCATCAGAACCAGCTGACTTGTTTGAATCTAACTTAATAAGTTCATCCAGGACTTCCGGAACCTTAACAGGTTGAAGGGAGAAGCTGGTAACGCTGGGTGATGAAGTAGGCGTGTTAGATGAATCTATTTCAGGGGCAACTGCATCAAAGAAATTAGACGATTTCACGAAATGTTGGTTGAAGTGTGTGGCCATGCGTTGTTTATCAGTAACAACAATGTCATCAAAAATCATAGAAGTGGTTAGATACGGAGAAGCAAGTTTGTTTTCCATGGATTTAACTGTTTTCCAAAGTTTATTGCCGTCAGAGCCACTGGCTGAGAATTCTTCCTTGAAATGACTGATTTTAGCTTTCCTGATCGCCTGTGTTGTTTTGTTCCTGCATTGTCTGAAGGCCAGCCAGTCGGCAGCAGACTGAGAAGACCTCGCCCTCCGCCATAAGGTGTTTTTTAGGCGGATCAAAGCCGCCAAACCGTGACCAAACCAGGGGCTGTAGCGATTCTTCGTCCGGAATCGTTTCAATGGGGCGTGTTTCTCAATGATTAGGCTAAAGGTGTTTTTGAAATAAGACCAGGCATCCTCCACTGAGGGAATAAGATTGATTCTTTCCCAGGACGCAGCTGCAACATCTTGCAGGACGGCCTGATTGGCAAAGTTTTTCAGTGAGCGCTTGGTCACAATCACCGGCGGACGTTTGACAGAGAGGCCGGAGCCAACGCATGCAATAGCACAGTGGTCACTCAAGTCTTGACTGAAGACTCCAGATCGGTAATTTGATGGAGTGTTAGTGAGAATACTATCAATCAGTGTGGCAGATGACGGTGATTTCAAATTATATCTGGTTGGCTCAGATACAATTTGAAAGAGGTTTAAAGCATCAAATTGCTGTGTAACCAAATCAGGGGGGTTGATCATATTCCAGTTTAGGTCACCCAAAAGGACAAACTCAGAGGAAAGGTGAGGGGCCAGCAGTTCACCGAGAGCTCTTAATGTGCATGCTGGAGCAGAGGGTGGTCTATAGCAAACAACAACAGACAGAGTGAAGTTTGTTGACAGTTTAAGTTTTAACAGTAACAGTTCAAATTGCTTCGGGACTGATTTAGACAGCGTAACAGAACATTGCAAATGGTCTTTTACAAATATAGCCACGCCGCCACCCTTGGTGGATCTATCCTGACGAAAGACGTAACCCGGTATTCGAATTTCTAGATCCGAGACACCTTTCTTAAGCCATGATTCAGAGACAGCCAGAACATCAGGGTTTGCAGTGTGCACCCAAGATTTTAAATAGTCATGTTTTGGCAACAAACTACAGATATTGACATGTAAAAAGCCCAATGATTTACGATCACAAAAATCATTAAATGACAGATTGGAGACAGTGGGAACATGGATAGCGGGCCCTGGGTTTGGGTGAACATTTCGAGAGATGAACATGAGACATGAGAATGATTAACACACGTCTGAGGACAGTGCTAAAATGTTGCATATGTTTATCTTTCAATGACGGTTTGGTCGAAATTAAACAGGAGTCGTGGAACTGCTGCAATAACATGTAAGAGTACAAAGGAATAAGCTTTGTTACAAACCAAGTAGGAAGTCCAAAAGTCTTTGTAAACCAGAAGGAAGAAATGTCCCTGGTTGACAAACTGAAGCCCAATGTACCAATACCGTTAGAAAGGATGGCAGTCTCCTGTGTGTACCTGCTAGAAAGGCAGGTTGTATGAGCTGATGTGATCCAGAGAATAAAAATAATTGTGAGCCAAAAAGGCCAGGAAGGTTTTAGTGGATGAAACATGTCCAAACCAATAACCAATAGGTCAGGCTGTAGCAGGTTGAAGAAGGCCAGGCTATAGCTAGCAGAGGAAGCCAAGCTGTGGCAGGTTGAAGAGGGCCAGGCTGTAGCAGGTTGAAGAGGGCCAGGCTGTGGCAGGTTGAAGAGGGCCAGGCTGTGGCAGGTTGAAGAGGGCCGGGCTGTGGCAGGTTGAAGAGGGCCGGGCTGTAGCAGGTTGAAGAGGGCCGGGCTGTAGCAGGTTGAAGAGGGCCGGGCTGTAGCAGGTTGAATTGGCCCAAGCTGTAGCAGGTTGAATTGGCCCAAGCTGTAGCAGGTTGAAGAGGGCCAGGCTACAGCTGGCAGAGGAGGACAGGCTGTACCAGATTGAAGAAGCCCAGGCTGTAGCAGGTTGAAGAGGGCCAGGCTACAGCTAGCAGGAGGACAGGCTGTACCAGGTTGAAGAATCCCAGGCTACAGCTAGCAGAGGAAGCTAGGCTGAAACAGGTTAAACAGGCCCAGGCTACGTCTAGCAAAGGAGGCTAGGCTGTAATTTATAGATTTTGTAAGAAACCAATAAATAGGCACTATGCTCTCAGTCCAGTACAAGCTAAAGACACTTTAGATGTTAGAACAGCCAGATCAGCAGGCAAAATAAAACATAAATAAAACATAAATTCCGAGCTCACATGCAGACACACAAACACAGGACTGGTCTGGCGGCCATCTTGGAACACGAGGATCTAACTGATCATAAAATATTTTGTTCATTATGTCATAAATACAGCTGACACCTTATCCGTGTCCTAAAGTCAACACACCGCAACAATCTGACAGGTCACATCCTTTCCTCTGGTCAATGAATAAATGGGCTTGTTACACAACACAGAACTAGACCAGGACACAAGGATGGGAGGTATCAGTGAGGGAGTGAAGTATTCAGGAATCCTGGTCACAAGTGCAGTAAGAGTCGGTTTGAAATGGCGCTAATCTATTAAAGACCGGAGTATTGATAAGCTCCAATGTTGTTGGTTATCAATACTTTTTAATGTTTGGTTGGACACCCCCACCCACCCTCACCTGATAGGTGGTTGAGTGTGAGAGACTGTGAGGGCTTGAGATGGTGTAAATAGGAATGGGACAGCACTTTATCACGTTACCATGAAAACGACAAAAGATATGATGTATAATTGTGTGTATTTATTTTATACTTTGTACTCCCTGATTTGAACGTCTTCCTGGCTCTTTCCTCACAAGATGAGAGGTAACTTCAGATAATATATTTACTAGTTTTTGTTAAAACGGCTGACAAAATCAAAATATTTGATGAATAAATAAATAAATAAATATCTTCTGATTTCAAGTTTATTTATTTGTTCCATCTTTAACCCTTAATGTTTCTGTGTACATGTAATATTCCAGGCTGAACACACATGAGCCGTCCTCTTTATTTACTTTTTTTTACGTCCCCATGCGTCCACTGGTTACCCCGTGTTTAACGTCACATTGCAATGATTTGTGGGTAATTCCCCTAGGCTAAGTCAGCATACTTACGGAAAGGGTTCATAAAGGGCTCAAAATGTCTGCGAGAGACTCAAACACTCGATGATTTGACAGTGGGACAGCCCTGAACCCTCACGGACATTACGGGACCGCGCCTCAAAGTCCTCGAGTCCGTGAGGGGGGAGATTGGGATTGGGCCATGCTTTATAGTGACCATTCTTGCTGCTCGCACAACATTTTGTTATATTTAAAATATATAAGATTGTCAATAAAGAACCAAACCCATAAGGAGTATCAATAAGAGTAGCAGTATGGATAAAATCCTAACAATAACCATCCCTAGTAGTGACTCAGATACTTACTGTAAGCTTCTCTCTCACTGTCCGGTTTGTTTTTACTCATGTGTTTGTCAGGAAATGTGTCCTTTGACTCACGAGGTACACGCCTGTCAGCTCAGATATCTACTTCCTGTTGAAGCGAAATTGACTCAGGAAGAAGAGGGCAAGTAAGGACGCAAGTAAAGACTGGCATGTGTGATTTGTTGGAGTGAGAACAACAGGGGCTGGGAAGTGTCCAATGCCAATCTCCAACCCCTGCACTCAAGATGTTTTGAAAGCTTTGGCCGGACGCTGGTGTGTTGTGGAACAATCTGAACTCTTTAACTTGGCCGTACATCTGGAAATGTAGCTTGTTTTCACATTACACAGGAAACAGTGTTTTTCCATAACAGTAAAACTGTTAATGGCACTTGCATACAATTACAGTATGGATACAGGGCACAATGTGACTAAACAGACACAGAAAACTACATTAAAAAGTAATCAACTCAAGAGGAACAGGATGTTCTGGGGACATCAAAAGAAAATAAAAGGAAGTGAATGAAATTCCATACCTTCCCGGTGAGAGCAGGAATGTTCATGGAGTTGGTTGCAAAGCCCATTCCAAAAGTCAGGGATGACTCAACACCCAGGAACCTGGCAGCCAACTGCTCCAGCTCCTCGTGGATGTCCAGATTCCCTAGAAACGACATCATCTCAGTTTAACTACAACTTCACTTGCATAGTTGCAGTAAGGGACAAATGATTAAGTGGCCCTTGTTTTCTTATACCTGTTAAACAAACAGTGATGCCAGTCCACTTTTTTTCCCCTCTAGTAGCTGAGCCGTTTCTCTATGAGACGGTTCCTGCTTTGTTTATCTCGTGCACAAGGACACGCATTACCATACACAGTCCTACATGTGGTGTCACACTATTCTACTCAGCAGGCCAAGGTGTGGTGCAATGTACCAGTTAAGGTAAGGAAAGAAATACTGCAAGCTAGTATGTAAACAAAGCTGAGTACACCACGGAACCTTTGCTTAAGACAATAACATTTATCACGCGACTCAAAAGAAGGCAGCAAACTATGTGCTGAACTGAACTTTCACAATGCTTCACTATATTTCAAACTCAACCTTTCCTTCAAAACCATTGAAGCCTGCTGCCTCTGTTATACGCCGAAAGAGCAACGGACAAAAGAGGGAACAGCTGTTCACCAGCTGAGGTCCATTTGATCTTGAATTCACTCAATTTTATGATGAAAGCACTCTTAGACGATGATAAATCATTATCCTCACCCATCTCACAGCGAGAGCTTGCCACTCCAACGCCATACTTTTCTGTGGTCTCAATCGCAGCATCGGCACAAGCCCCGGTATTCTCAGCAAAGCCCAGATAGTTGTATGAGCCCATGTTGATGACGTCCTTCACCACTCTGCCCGTCTGCCTGAGAGAGACACAGATATGGTAGCAGACTAGCTAAATACAAATAAGTATCTTCAACATGTGTGCCTGCCTGCCCTGGTTGCCTGGCAACAATTTCCCGATCAATGTTATTCTGTATTATCACAGTGCATGATAACTGGCAGTTACAGTAGTGTATTGTTTCGAGGGTATTCAGCTAGCATAGTTCTTCTTATTCTGTACATACCAATGAGAGAAAAAGGAAAATATGACACACTCTTTGCTGTTATCAAAGCAGTTTGCATATATTACTATATTTTTTCTAACATCACATAACTGAAGCATTTCTTGTAAAACAGTGACTTAAGACGCAACAGGAAATACAAAATGTAATGAATTATACGCCACATATTTCCATTTTGTGCTGTATTGATAGACTGTATCATGCTACCTGTCATTTGTAGAGGACTGTGTTTAGGGCTTCAGCTCACTGTCATGTGACAGATACTAGAGCTTTCAACAGAACTATCTGAAGTATAGCTTACGTCACGTTTATTATCAGAAATAAGAGGTCAGTGACTTTAAGTGCAAATCAGGGAACTTCCTGTTGAGCAAAGGACCAGTGGCTCAGAAACACGCCTCTGAGGGAGTAATGACCAACATGGAAACGCCTTGATTGTAAATCAACAGACACAGAACAACAAATACTCGTAACCAACCACAATGCAGCAACTTACTTAAAGGTCCAATTGTAGTCGTGAGAAACACACTCCGCCAGGTCCATCTTAGCACCAGGGACACTACAGACGGGTCTGGTCCAGTTGTCTCGAATTCTCATGTACAAGTTCCTGGTGTAAAAGTTCTCAAAGTCCTGATAGAGGGGGACGAAATCCTGCATGGAGACATGGAAAAGGGTGGGGAGTTTCCTAATAGCATGTCTCTTCAGTTCTTTGTATTCCAAAGGAGATATCTTTGTTCTGGAGCAGCCGAGGGCAACAGTCAATGATTACTGTTGCACCAGATAGAATAGGTGTGACAGAGAGTGAAAGACTTGCAACACTGACAGCTGATGTAGTGAGAGGTGATTTGTACCACAGTTCTTTTCTAGGATTAAAAATATCTGAAAATCTATATATGAAACCTTTAACACAGTGCTGTAAAGAAAGCAAAGCTCTATCTTGCAACTTGTGCTTCCAAAACAAAACAGGAAAAACTTGGAATGGTTGGTCTCACTAAACGTCCTTACCTTCTGCTCCTCTTTCTCCCGAGCCACGTGGCACTTCTCGATGCTCCAGTAGCGAAGGAAGTCTCGGAGGTAGCCGAAGATGGTGAGGATGCCATAGCCCATGTAGGTGAGCACGGCCACCAGTAGAGGAGTCTCCTCAAATGACTCCGCAAAGGGCTTCTCGTACAGGCTGGAGTTGTGTGTGACATGTTGGTCCTGGGGGACAAAAAAGAAAAATAATTTGGAATAACAAGTCTTTAAAAGTTAGTTATAAAAATGAAATTTAAAAAATAATTTGGTTTAAAATAAAAGGTGTTTGGTTTACCAAATCTAAGGCCAAGGCACAGATCAAGGAGTAACAATGTTAAACTCACACCACTTCACATTGGGGGGGAAAAACATTCCAGCCGGTGGTTTCTCCTTTAAAAAGGTAATGGTTGATCCACGCTTTAAGTCTGGTTACACATTACATCTGCCCCAGGAGGCAGCCCAATAGATTGTGATAGAAAGCAGAGCGCAGCAATCCAGAAGAAGCTGGTCACACACTAGACAGCAGGGCTGATTTGTTCAAATCTGTCTTTTCTTGGAAAGAGTTTGAAACCTAATAAAGACAACAATAAGCGCATTAATTCATTGACCAGTGAGCAGTGACATGGCCATCAACCCAGGGTTCTAATTCACCGACTTTTATGAATAGCAATATTGACCGAGGACTATGGGACCATATAAAATGTGGCCACACACTGGAGGAGCTTATAAAAACACTAGCATCATTTGGAGCTGGACTGTGGACTGGCGGTCTACAAAACCAACATTAAACAAAAGAGGGCAGACACTCATTACAGGTTCCAACCCGCAGCTTAACAACCATACCTCATGTGACCATCATGCTTCTCCAAGAAATACCTCCGAGCCAGGGATTAGGAGAGCACTGCACTGTGTGTGTGTGTATAGCCAGTCAAACAGGTCCCTTTCTCTAGAGTTAAAAAAAGCATCCTTGAAAGAGCAGCACCTCAGAAGCCATGGTGTGTGAACACAGAAACACATTCACATCCAGGTACATCGTTCAAAGAGTCTGTTGCCAACCACAGCAGCTAAATACAGCTTGATTGACGTCATATTTGCTTAATCTTTTATACCCGTGGACAAACAGGGACTGAGAACAGGTAGACCTGTGCAGTTTATTTAACGCTGGACAGACACTGTCTCCCGGAAGAGCGTCCAACCAACGAGCTCTGTGGAAATCTGCTCTTAAATAAGATTGCTCTGCAATTCAAGAGATGGTGATCTGATCGTATTGCAGACAATAACACATGGTGTCTGTTTTTTTCAAATAAGGGAGAGGAGTGAGATCATTTATCCCTAGCTCATAAAAATCCTGCTTCTGACCATTTTCCTATTTTGTCAATATGGGGATTATGGCTAGCTCGATAAGGAGAGATCTATTTTCCAGCAGACATTTATTACCGGTCTGTGACTGAGACTCAGCCATACTGTGAAATGGTCTGAGCGCTATACTTGTCAAAATGAGCTAACAGACAGAGACCAGTCCCTTTGATCAGCTGACACAAGAGACACTCCCTGGTTCCTCCTGTAAACATAGGTCTATGTGCATCTAACTCCAATTTCAGTTGCCTTATCAAGAACTAGCAGAGCTCATGTCACAGCAGGATGATGTGATGTCACCTTTTCAAGGTTGATAGCAATCCTAAGCATTACTAACCTTCAAGTGCCTCAAATGCCTTAACTTAAGTAAGTTCAGTACTTTCTTGTTTCAACTGGTAATTTCCCACAAATATGTGATAGCATTATCAGTAGTGATATGACCTGCTGCTCTGGATTAACTTTTGGCAAGATGGATTATTGTATGCATAAGGATGTGATTGGTTTGACAGTCAAAGCATCTGGACCTAATTGTGTAAATCCACTTTATGCTGACATAGGCAGCCTTCTCTGGAATTTGATGTTCTCTCATGAGAGAGATGCATGTCTTGCACAGTCTGTGTGCTTTTTAGATTTATCTTCTGTGTTGAACCTAAACAACTGAAAAAACAAGTGTGTGCCATGTGTGTGGGTACCCCACCTCCACCACTACACCCACACACTGTGTTTTCATTCCGGGGCCACACCCTTCATAGCCTGGAGACATTCCTCTACCGCTCAAGTGTCATGTGGAAGCAGGCCTGCTCTGACGAGACAGACAGCTCTCTGGTAATATTCACACGGTGTGAACCAGTGTAAACAGAGACCGGGCTACACAACAGAGTGTACGGTTACTAAACAGTCCCACCACAGTCCTCCTGATGAGGTAGCGTGTAACAAGAAGTTTGAAACGCTTTCATTACACATACTACTGGTTAAAAGCTACATTTGTAACCAGAAAATAACCCACAATGTTAACAATATTCAGTTTTTAGATATATTTTTAAAAATAAGAGAAATGTTACAAAATTCCCGGGGGCAATTGGTAACAGCTAGCTTGAAATGTGTCTCATTGGGACACACTGCTAGGCTAGGACATAATGCTAGGCTAGGCCGTTATATAAACTAAATAAGATAAACTGATTAGCTCCATTAGTTAATTTTACAGTTTACTTGTGAGGCTGCCATCATGTTGCTGCTCACTTTCCGTATGCCTGCAAACGCAACTTACTTCAAAACAAGTATATAAAGCCGCTATATAAACATGGAGAAAACAACCAACAACAGATGAGTTAACGTTATTTTCTTAATTCAAACTATCCCAATACCCACAGTACCGAACCCAACAATGCTTGTTTGTGGTCCTCCCCGGTAGAACAGTTGGCGGTTGGGCCTTACCCTCTCCCTGTGCCGATGATACTTCTGTGGCTGTTGAAACAGGCAGTGGTTCTTCACGAAGCCATTTTTGCTCGATTTTTTACCGTTTGAGGTCCGGTGACAGGAATCTCCGTTTAGCAGCTTGTTCGCAGAGCTTTCGGTCATCTTTATTAGCCGTTTGCAACTGAAAATATCTAGATATGAAGTTTCCCAACTTGTGTAACGTTAATCGTGAAGTCATGTATGAGCTAGAGAATAAGACAGCTTGAACGCCCACTATGCACTGTGACCGCACGAGCCCGCCGGAAGTCCACGCCCCCGAGTAGTTTCATTGGCCGATGCTGTTTCTCCAGTACAAAGATCGTCTATCTATGTAAAAAGGATTCATAACGCTAACCAAGACTGTAGATAACATTGAGGACATTACGATCATGTCCTTTGTATGAGCTCCAATGGGGAATTCGAGGGCTTTTCTCAATTAGGGGAGGTTTACATTCTACAAGTTTACATGTTATAAACGCTGTACAGTATTTCTAAAACTCAATATGTATACATTTGACTCCCTTTATGCTAGGTTCACAAACTCGCCATCAGTTTTTGATGGCAATTGTTGATCATTTAGGGAATAATACATGAAAGAGCTTATTTTCTATAGACTGTGTAAAAATAATCTAACAATGAACTGAATAATTAGAAATGATCAATCTTAATAATCAATAATAATATATATAAAAATCAGAGGTATTTTTTAGTGAGAGTTCAACATTTTCAGTAATTGAGTGATCATGTTTGTGGCATGTTAATGTTAAACAGTGTGAGAGCTCCTTTCCTACCTCTTACTCTTTGCTAGGCGTCACCTTTCTTCAGCGTGGGACGTCCATATGCCTGAAGCCCTTAAAGGCCCGCCCATGGAAATAACCCATAATAACCTTTGCTTAGGCGTCAGCCAGGTCCCTTTTCCCGTGACGCTAGTTCTCACCTGGGCTGGGAAGATAGATAGATAGATAGATAGATAGATAGATAGATAGATAGATAGATAGATAGATAGATA
>NW_022280096.1:1753750-1832912 GCF_004355925.1 Anarrhichthys ocellatus | reverse complement strand
ATAGATAGATAGATAGATAGATAGATAGATAGATAGATAGATAGATACTGTATTCATCCCCAGAGGGAAATTTGTCTGTAGCAGCAGCAAACGAAGTTACACAGTAAAATAAAATATTAAGTATGGGAAATGCACAATATATACAATCCAATAAAATAACAGAGCAGAACTTATTACATTTAAAGAAAATAAAGTAATACAAAATGCAGAAAAATGCACAGTATATACAATAAAATAGAATGGTATTAAATTAAATTAACTAAGTAGGAAAACTAAACTAAACAGTAGTGCAAACGATTGCCTACAGCAGCAAACAACCGTGTAGCGGTGTTGTAGTCATTTGAAGGATGATCCGGCCAGAGGTGATTTATTGTAGAGTCTTATAGCAGAGGGCAGGAATGTTCTCCTGTATCTTTCCTTGTGACAGCGGAGCTGGATCAGTCTGTTGGAGAAAGTGCTCCGCTGTCCCTGTAGGTGGTGGAGAGGGTGGTCCGGGTTATCCAATATGGATAATAGTTTCTTCAGTGTCCTCCTCTCCACCACCTCTTCCAGAGAGTCTTGTTTGCAGCCAATGATGGAGCCGGCCTTTTTAACCAGTTTGTTAAGTCTGTTGGTGTCTCCGGCTCCAATGCTGCTCCCCCAGCAGACTACGGAGAAGTGAAGGCACTGGCCATAACAGACTGGTAGAACATCTCCAGCATCTTGCTGCACACGTTGAAGGATCGAAGTTTCCTCAAGATAAAGAGTCGACTCATCCCCTTCTTGTACACAGCATTGATGTTGGTCTTCCAGTTCAGTCTGCTGTCGATGGAGACACCCAGGTACTTGTACTCCTCCACCATGTCCACATCCTCTCCCAGAACTCTCAGCGGTTGTGGAGCCGTCGTCTTCCTCCTGAAGTCGACTACCATCTCTCTGGTCTTGGCTATGTTCAGAAGCAGGTGATTTCTACCGGCCCACTCCACAAAGTCATCCACTACTGCCCTGTACTCCTCCTCCCGTCCGTCCCTTATACACCCGACCACTGCAGAGTCATCAGAGAACTTCTGCAGATGGCATGACACAGAGTTGTACTGGAAGTCAGTGGTGTACAAGGTGAACAGGAAGGGAGACAGAACAGTTCCCTGTGGAGCTCCAGTATCACTGACCACCGTATCAGACAGCACACTGCCCAGTCGGACAAACTGTGGTCTGCCTGTGAGGTAGTCAGTGATCCAGGAGACGATGGACGCGTTAACCCTCACCTCCCACAGCTTCTCACTCAGTAGCACTGGTTGGATGGTGTTGAATACACTGGAGAAATCAAAGAAAGTCATTCTCACAGAGCCACCGGTTCCATCCAGGTGCGACTGAGCTCGTTGCAGCAGGTAGATGATGGCGTCGTCCACTCCCACATGAGGCTGGTATGCAAATTGCAGAGGGTCCAGTGATGATTTCACCTGCGGTCGGAGGTGGGCCAAGACCAGCCTCTCCAGCACCTTCATCACATGTGATGTGAGGGCAACTGTTCGGTAGTCATTGAGGCCAGATGGAGTCATCTTTTTTAGTACAGGAACCAGGCACGACGTCTTCCACAGCATCGGGACTTCCTCCTGCTTCAGGCTCAGGTTGTAGAGATGTTGCAGGACATCAGACAGCTGGATGGCGCAGGTCTTCAGGACCCTGAGGCTGATGCCATCAGGTCCCGCAGCCTTTCCTTGGTGGAGTCTCTCCAGCTGTCTCCTAACCTGGCCAGTCGCCACAGAAGGTGGGGGGTGGGGGTGGGGGTGGAATGCAGCTCACCAGGGGGGACAGAGGGGGGAGGGGGGGAGGCAGCCGAGGTGTTCGGGAGGTGTGGTGTGTGGAGGAGACAGATGCGAAAGATGCAAAGGGTCAAGGCTGTCTCCGAGGTGATTCCCACAGGAACAAAAAGGAGCGGAAGACCGACAAAACCACACTGTGGATTATATGACTGTTTTAGCTGGTAATTAACATGTAACAAACACAACATGGGACTGATGAGCCTGTGGACCTGGTGTTAAATTGTAACCTGTGTATCTGAACCCTGTCAGCGTAAACAACACAAACCTCCATCTCACAGCTCATTAAAATGTCTTAATCCTCTTTTAAACCCACTCAAGAATTCATTACACACCAGTGGCGGGCCGTGCATTTTATACCTGGGCCTTCACTGCTGTCCTGCAGCTGAAACACAGCTACGGTTATTATTAGTTTTGTGTCAAAATGAAGCCAACACCTATAGATAGAGTGTGTCTCCTCTCTGCTCTGACTGCAGCTGGGACTGCTGCGCCTGTGTGTGCTTTGGGGCGGCGGAGGGGCTCACGGCAGCAGCTCCCGCTGCTCGTTCACCAAATTCTCCAACAACACCAGAATAAGTCTCTAGATTTGTCGCTAGTAGCTTTTGACAAAAAAAGTCGCCATGAGGGTTTGGAAAGTCACCAGATTTAGCGAGAGAGTCGCCAAGTTGGCAGCACTGGCACCGGCTAAATATGTCCCCAGAGCAACATTGGAGTAACAATGGTTCCTATCACATATTAAACCAAACAAAAATCTTCATAAAAACAAGTTGTACAAATAATAATATATAAACAAGCATATTAAAGCTACTGCAGATGTAAAAACAAACGTATTTAACTTACCAGAGCTGCTGTTCACTATTTAAAGACAAAGTGCATCCTCCTTTCTTTGTTAACAAAGAGTTTAATCCCACGGTTGTTCAGTACATCCGTGCGTTTTAGTTCCAGTAAGAAGTCCTTCTCGATTCATGGACGCCAGTGAAGACAGTCGAGCCTCCCCAGTTGTATTTCTTGAATAGGTTTTAATGCGTTTGAGGGCTAAAAATGTCCGCTCCACAGAGGCAGCAGATATTGGGATTGTCACCACCCAACATGTCAGGCTAGCCCACTGACCAATCACGTATGGCTAAACCAGCTAGAAGGCTCTGACATGTCAAAGAATACGCCCAACATGTCAAACTAAAGATCTGATTGGTTGAACACTATGACAATCAACAATATCGTCCACATTCACTTAAACTGCAAAGGGATTCACTTGTGAGTCTGCAGGCCTCAGGCCTCTGTTCTTACCTAGAGACACAGAGGTGAAATCTGATTGGATAAAAGCTCTACTTAAAACAAGCTGCACTGGAAGCAGAGCAACTGAGGAAGACAGTAGCTGTGCAATGAGAAAATAAGATAATGGGAAAGATATTTTTATAAATTATAATACATGTAGTGTATTTAAGAAAATTATTAAATTATAAAATAGCTATAACTTTCTGATTCTGTTTAGGCCAGCAGAGAAGGCCTTGCAGGCCCTGACGGCCCACCACTGTTACACACATATAATGAACTGTTTGCATTATGGTCTGTGCTCCTTTTTACTTCATGGTGTACTACGACACAACGGGCTGCCAGTATAGATATCTCAGGTTCATGGGGCGGGAGAGAAGAGCTCTGGTGAGAGAGAGCAGCAATGGGAGTTTCCTGGAGTCATGGCCAGGGTTTTGTGGTGGACAGACATTTTGTACATCCTTTTCTTTTCCTGTTTGGTGAATATGGTCTGGTGAAACGTGTGTGTCCCCACGGTCCCTGTTTGCATGTGTTTCAGATAAGGTGTGATTGTTTGTATACTCCACATGTAAGGCAGCATTACAGTGCCCTTTCCTTCCCCCACTATTTACATGCATTTGTGTGTTGGGTGATTTATTTGTCATGCAGAGATAGTTTACCGTGTGTTTATTTAACCCCATTGTGCCTCTAGTGCACATCATCTCTACTGTTCCATCCTCCTACTTTCAGCCTCCTAGATGGCACTGTTGGGCCACACAAAGGTGGAGCCCTGACAGACCCACAATCAGGGGTTATGCTGCTTCCGGGGGTTGTAGTTCAGTGGTAAGTGGCGTTGGTGTGCATGTAAGTGTTTCATAGGATGTGACATCCATGATTAAGACACTGATGATGGCGTCTGAAGATTTGATTCTCTAATCAACTGTCAAGCCGTTCCCCTTTGTTTCCTCTCAAGGTTGTAACCCTGAATGTGGCATACTGAAACATTAGTCCGTCCAGCTTTGCCAATGTGCACAAAGGCAGTTAAGGTACAATCCATTCCAAACCTGATAAAGGTGATAAGGATCCAGCTGTAATAGGATCAGAGGCAGGGTTAAAAGCAAAGAGGTGATACACACACTGCAAGGAGCTTGAAAAATGATTGGAATTCACTGTGAAAGTCAGACTGACTTAAAATTAAGAAATGTATATGTTTGATGTGATCACTACAACCTGCTGGTAATTATTGTGTTTTGTTCTCAACTGAGCCATATGCAGTAATATCCCAGCATCTAGCATGTAAGAAACAAGAGCAGCTGGACCCAACAGTCTCAAGACATTTCACCATTAATCCTACAGGCTTTGTGAGCTCTGATGCAGTGATGAGGAATTGATGTAATCTCTCAGATAATCTTGATGACATAATTACCCTTGTTTTACAACTGCTACATTACATGACCAAGGCTGGATTAACAACTGTGCAAAGAGGCCACTGTCCCAAACACCCAACTCAAAGAGCCCCAGTTAGTTTGATAAGGAAATACATTTGGAAGACGCACAATTTAGGCACAACATAAATTGCATCATTTCTGGGGGTCCTTGAGCCAATGATAGTGGAAGTGAAATTAAAATTAATATTTGCAAAGAAATCAGTATATACTTGGTGTATTTGGCCTGTGTATGCATTTGCTAAAAATTGTACTGCCCACTTTAACTCCCACTTTCCAAGTAAAGAAGCGTATTATCACTGCATAACGTTGGTATGGCCAACAGAGTTAGCATACATGAAGCAGACACAAAACGACATCAGCATTCATTTAGATTCAATATGTTTTAGCCCGAACAAGTGCAGCAGCTCGAGGCCTGAATCTTAAACACTGTTTCCACAAATATGTCAACAAACTTTTATCCTCTAAACAAATTAAAAATGATTTACAATAGCTGTATTATAGTTAATATTTCCTGACACAAAAATCTCAGGTCCACTTCAATGTTCATTTGTCCAGGCTTTATAGAGAATAATTTCCCAGGGGCCTCCTTGCATCTTAATCCACACATGACCGAGATGACTGAAGGCTTGCATTTACACTGATACTGTGAATGCAACTTGATTCCTCAACAGGTCTGATGATCTGTAATGAAGTGTTTTCCTGCCGAAATATTAGCAACCTATGAATGTGGCTATCTAGCCGAATGTGAAGCACTAACATAACATCCCTATTGAGAAAAACATTGTAATTACTGTGTCTCCACTGACAAGGTTACACGTCACTGCTGATGTTCTTACAGTATCATTCAAATGACAGATTATTTGCTATTCACTGAAGATGTATTTCTGCTCTCTGTTGCAATTTCCCTGCTTTAATGAAATCATCAGGAGGATCAATCTCTACTCCTCTTACCCGGCAGCCTATTAAGACCTAACACTGCCAAAGAGGAAGTCTAAATGTGGTAGATAACAAATGATGAAATCACAATAATAACTATATAAAGGAGTATAAACGAGCCGACTTATTGCTAGGAATTATACTCATGCACAAACAGAGTGAGTGCAAGTCACATCCCAATCAATGAGCCATTCTAGTGCTGACTGATATTTCCTGCAATCAACGTTTCTAACAACCAAAGACTAAGTGTCAACCAGAGCACTGCTTTTGACATTGCAAATGGCAACTTAAATAGGGGGATAAATGCAACTAGTGCAGTGTGGAGAAAGACTAGATGCTACTTTTTTGCATCATCAACATATGAGCAACATATACAAGTCTACCACCAGGGTTCGACTCCAACCACAGTCCGTGTAGCCCAGCTCTTTCCTCAGATGAAGACATTGGCTGAGGTGTCAATCAATTTCTGTCATAGCAAATCCCAGAGCGGTTCAAGTGCACTCTTGGGCGGCAGGGCCCTCCCACCACGGTTGGGAGGGCCCTGCCGCAACTGTGCAGCAGGTAGGCTGCCTTCTGACTGACACGACCATTGGAGATGGTTACGCCTGTCTAAATCTCTCCAATATAATAAATGATCCACAGAGGGCGCCTCTGACGAGAGGACAGAATCTGCTCTCTAGGAATCACAGAAGGCAGACAGGACGGACAGTGACAGGCAGACCACTTTCCAGTGAGCAGTGGACTCTGTCCCACTCTAGACAGCAGGTATAATGATGAGTGAATTCAGACATAAATATGTGCAGAAGAGGAACTAATGATAAGAAAGTGAGTGACAGAGGAGAGACAGGTTGCTCAGATGTGTTCTGCTAATGGTGAATGTCAGTTTGACAGATTCCATTTACAGACTCGGTGGCTTTGTACACTGTATTCACACTATACATTCACAATATGAATTAGATAATAACTGCATAGTTATACCCAGGCCTGAAGGGAATCTGCAGATTGTCATATGACAAGAATAATAATAATAACAAGAATTGTTTTCAGTAGAATCCGACACAGCTGTCAGCCATGTTCATATATATATGCATTTACATATACATCATTCTAGACCTTATGAATGTTTTACATAATGCATGTAAAAGCAGCATTCATTCTCTATTCTTGAGGGCAATAAAACAAGCTAAACATAACACTGACATATTATCACCTCATAGAGTTACATGTCAGCAAACAGCTGCCTGTATCTAGATCACATGGAGCAACATCAGCATTTATTTATTGCCATTTCTGGTCTCCTGAAGAATGTCGATATTCACTCTCCTTTTAGTGCCAGATGTGTAAGGAACATGCATTTGTGGGATGAGCAGCACAGCAGAGTATGTGGGTTGCGCGCATTCAAAATTTGCCAAATCTTCTCTGCCAATGCAAACAGCTTATTCTGCTGTTGACTCTTGTTTGGTGTTGTTTGGTGGATTGGATGATTGAAGTCTGAAGAAACAAGACATATTGGCAATTTAACAATTTATTCATTTAACAAACAGGAGCCTCAGTAGCGTGTGGAAGAACCATACACAGCCACAACAGCCTGGCTCCTCCTCATGCTGGTCACCAGCCTGCTCACACACTGCTGTGGGATGGCATTCCACTCCTCAAGCAGGGTTTGTCGCAAGTCAGCCAACGTGGTTGTGTTGGTCACTCTGGCACGAACAGCACGCCCAAGCTAATCCCACAAGTGTTTAATTGGGTTGAGGTCTGTACTGCTGGCAGGCCATTCCATCCTCTCCACTCCCACATTCTGGAGGTCGTCTCTGATAAACCGTTCTGTTGGCATTGGCAGAGAAGATTTGGGACATTTTTCATGGGCTTATCCCACAAATACATGTTCCTTACAAATGTGGCCCCATTTAAAAGGGAAATAAACAGGCTTTCCAACGGTATAAGATTTTTTGCCAACAAGCATTGTTACAACAAAGAAATAATCGACCAAACACTAATTTCCTTACTTTTTGTGCTATGTTTAGATATAGTGGGTGAGACTTTTGCTTTGCTGCGACTGGAAAAAGGGCCATTAGCGCAGTAAGTCTGAACCAGAACAATACAGTTGTGTGCCGTAAAAGCAAAACACTAGGCTAAAAGATGCTGAAATGCTAGTAGAGCTGAGGGAAGCTGCACAGTGGGGGGTCATTCTGTGGGTTCGTCACCAAGAGTGATCCCTTCCGCACTACGTGTAGTCATTTGATCCTTTCCCACAACACATTTGATTAGTTCAGCTTTAAGTCAAGCTTACACTACTTTTATAAGGAAAAAGGCCACACCCCAATTAGTGATGTCATAACAGAAACGTTGCCTGTGAGAGCTTATGGAACACGCCTGCCGTCACATCATTATTTGGGGTGGGGTTAGCTGTGCCTAAATGTTTCAGCATATGGAGTAAAGCTTACCCTTCTGATTCAGTCTCTTTACTCCTAAAATGACTCATCTGGCCATGTGGAGGAAAAATAGTCATTGGCAGAGAGGAGAACCATTGTTTTCCATGGATGTGCTTCTTCAACAAAACACAAATGCAGCCTCTGGTTCAGCAGCAGCCTTTAATACTGGAAGAAAAGAGCGAGATAAGCTTTCTCTCTGGCTCCCGCCTTCAACAGGTCAACTGCAGCATTGGGGACATTTATCACCAAACGTATTGCTTTGCTGCCATTGAAGGGAGGAAGGAGGCCGAAATATCACAAATGGCATCACAAAACCAACCAAGCTATACTCAAGTCAGCAACAACTCAATATTGTTTATTATTTCGGGGTTTGTTACCTTGTGGAGCAAAGATAAGAAGCTATCCATCATGGCCACTGTCTGCGACCTGAGGATTCCATTGTAGCCCAACACAATATGCTCACCGTTTACATCCACCAGCACACAAAAGCAATGCCAAGGAACCAATTTCCTCTTACCTTCACGAATAACAATCTCATTCATCTTCCTCTGTGCACATTCATAAAGGCAGACAAGAGCTGAGAGGAGACCCATTATGAAGCTGTCCTCAGCACTACAGGCTGAGGGGAGCACATCTCTTCTGTTGTGTCGAGATAGGAAGTGATCTGGATTTAAACAATTGAATTCATTGTTGACTTTTGTATTTTTTTTAATTTTGTCTATTACAAGGACTTTATCCATGTGCCTACCAAACCACATACAACAGTCATTTTATTGCCCTCATGAGTCGGTTACGCTAAGCTTTCACATGTCGGATGAATTTCTTCACACTAGCACTCACAATAAACCCCTGCTGTCCTTAAACCACATCCCACTGGTGGCAACTTTCCATCAGTCCATTCCACATGTGTTCGTGCATAAGGGTAGGACATACACGCTGGATCACTTTCCCTTTCACATCATTGTTACAAAGCTGATAACATAGCAAGCATTTAAATGTAAATGATAAGAGTCAGGACTCTACAGATAATAGATGAATGCGTAAAAGAAAAAGGTATGTCCAAGCAGAGTCAGAGGACCTCTGAGTAGGTATGAAAAACAGATCAACTAGTCGACCTGCTACAGGACATCAGAGCCCCGCTCCTACACGGAGTCATGCTGCAGTGTTCACGCGGTTTCCTCAGGTGCAGAGGGGAGACCAGGCCAAACCACTGCTGCTATGGAATTGAAGGACTTTTGAGCGCGTCAGCTCCTCTTCACATGAGCATAGGTCAATGGTAAATTATTAGTCATCTCTCTATATATTAGTTCTTCCCACAATGGATTTGAATGGTGTTCAAATGGCGATTGAGGCCATCTTTGCATCATTTTAAACAGTACAAGAATGCTTGACTTCTGCCGACAGTTTGATAGAAACATCCTTTCAAATGAAGGGACTTGTACCATTAAGACCGTGTTTAACCACCAGTAACCACTAGTGTGGTCAAATCAACAAGAACTGAAAATTAGATTATTTTAGCTTTAAAATTAAGCAAACGATGTGACTGAGACAATAGCCAAATAAAAAAATGATTCATGATTATTTCACGGCCTCTACTCAGACAAAATGTTTAGCAGGATAGAAATGTAGTTGATTGCCACTAAACTCTTCATTGGAATCTTATGATTCTTCAAACAAGGTGGCTTTAAGTTAGCACATTGTAATGAACATAACCAACTTCAGTACATCCAGAGCATTTTACAACGAGTGGGTTTTTTGGATATCCACAGAATTCCCTTTCATTTAGCTTGGATTCTTCCTGGTCATTTGTATTATTTTCTCAGTTCTAAGGCTATAATCTGTGATGCTGGAACAAGACCAGCAATAAAACATAACATGCAAGTCCAGAACACTGCAATAATGGAATCCATAACACTGCCTATTGAAGAAAACATAAATCATGTGCATATAACAACTGTCTGAGCCCTATTCAGGCACGAGTGAAAATTGGCACTATGCAGAGATTGGGGAGTTTGCTGAGCTGTGTAATGCCCCGCTGATTATTTTACGGAGCCCGGGAAAATAAAACTGTCAGACTGCATGAATCATAATTAATTGTAATTAATGGAACCAGTTTTGTTCTAATCATTGCATAAATCGCAGAGCCCATTTCTGGTAAAAATGTCCCGACTCACACTTTGTAATAGATGGCGTCACTAAATACATTTTAGGCATTTAATCATCTATGTAAATGGAATGCATTAGTCAGGAAGTGATTAAAATAAGGAAAAATCTACTACGAGAAAACTAGAGTAATTACACAACTAATAAATAACTAACTCCCACTCTGCTGTAAAGGTTGAGATTAAGCAGCTCTGAACTGGACTGAGAAAAATGACAGGGAGAAAACATCAAGAGTCATTTCAAAATTTGTAAATACCATACAAAATTGTTTACTCAATAATAAACATTTTATTCCAAATTTATTCCATTGGTAGTAATGTACAAGAATGATTAAGCCGGTTTGCATCAGATCTTACAGAGAACTTTATACTGCTGTACATATCTAGCCTCCAATAGGAGCTTTAACTGGGCTCACCAATACACCGGAGGTTTAAATAAAACAGGAGACAGAAACTCAATGGGGAATGTGGGGATAAATGAGGAAAAAAAACGTGAATATGAAGAGGTCCTATTGAGTTTCTGTTGGGTTTACTCTGCATTATCGTTTTAAAAAATTGTTTTAACTCAAATCTACACATTTCCAGGGCACATCTGAAATGACTTTGCTGGACACAGATGTTTTCAGAAGCAGAGGATGATCTTACACGCACACACACAACAGCTATCACTTCAGCTATATGTAATGCATTTAATCAGGTCATATTAAGCATAAATCCTTTCCTTCTCACACACTGAAATCATTCCTGATAGAGACTCACAGCCCTTGAGAGGGAGCAGACCAATATGCTAGCAGCTGCCATCCATGGACTCTCACTCCTTCCTGCGTTTCTTGTCGTGGTAGTCGTCCTTTGAGCGGCTGCTGGTGGACGGTCTCTTGGAGCCGCCATGCTGCTTGGCCTCCTCCAAGAACTTGTCCAGACCGAAGGGATCCTCCTCAAACTGGACTGGCCCATCCCGCCTCTGCCCGTGGTCAGCACCTGAGAACTCTTTGTCTGGAACAAACCTGACAGTAAAAAGGAAACAATTACAGTGTGCAACAAATTTAGAGTTTCTCTCCCGGAGTTGCCATTACACTGTGCTTGCTGACAATCTTATTGGTTGCCGTTGCTTGTTTTTTGTCCTTTAGTTGTCCTCAAAGCAGGAAAGAGGGCACCGTTTTGAAACTACAAGCTAATTGCTAGCAAGTTCCTTCTTGTTCAATCAAATTGTCTGAGAGAAGAAATAAAGATAAAAGGATAAAGAAATATCGCACTCCTCCATGGAACATATGTTTCAGGGAATTTGCTTAAGTCAAAGATGTTCCATGTTTTGCAGCCAGCCAAACATTCCTAGAGGATACCGACAAGCTGGGGACCAAACATATGGGCCAGGCTCTGCTCGGCTAGTAGAGTGTGGCACTGCTGCCCTAAGGACCAGGGCTCCTGCTGGGACGTCATGCGTCTGCTTGCCTCGTGCTTCAAAAAGGAAGCCAGAATGACCTTAAATTGATTCAGGCTTTTATTGTTATTTCGTGCAATTATACTTGAGAAGGTTCAAACTTCAGCTGTTTTGTTCAGAGCCTGATAAGTATAACCGTCCTAGTCTAAGATAAACATTTTCCTTACTGCATGCATCATGCGTCAAGGTACTCGAACTATTCAGATTATCCATTATGTGCTATGGGAACTTAATTTTAAACTGTTAAGTTATTAACCTTCGGATGTGCTTAAATACACATTACACTTATTAACACTATATCTGAAAAAATCTGAAAAGGTTCACATCACATTCACTCCATTAATATGCAAGAATGCACAAGGTCTCTAAAAATGAAATACAATAGGAGCACAAACTCTTTATTGCACATTTCTGAATGATATACTCTTTAGTGCTTATTCATACACCAGTGATTCACATAAGTAGTCTCTCTGATCAGTAGTGGTAGATTGGTTCTCATATCTATATAACCAACTAATCTGGAATTACTATTGTTTTATACTGTACTAATACTAGTGCTGGGCGGTATGACCAAAAATGTGTATCACGGTATTTTTTAAGATTCTGGCGGTTATAACCATGATTAGAGGTCCCTCTCAATACAGTTAAGACAACTAGCTCCGACCGCAGCCTTCTTAGCGGCGAGCATTATATTTAGCTGCCTGTTGAAAAGTTACAGCAGTTGTTTCGGCTGTGACGATGTGTGAAAAATTCATATCATACGGGAAATTAAAGCCGGTATACCGCTTGAACCGGTATACCGCCCAGCACTAACGGATACTCATATTCATACTATTTCTGCATTATCATCATAGATCCTGTTTTTCAGCATTAATATCATTTACACTATTGTTGTACATGTCTTCTCATATTTCCATATTTATTTTATTGTTATGTATAAATATTCACATTTTTCTTAGAATTATTCTAAAATTGAACGACTGTAAAGGAACCAATTTTCCCTGAGGATCAATGAAGTATCTTTGATTCTGATAATGTAAATACTAAAAATCTAAATCAGTCAGAATAAATGTATAATATGTGATTGAAGATTTAATGGAAAGTACCTGTTGTTGTGCATGAGTGTGTCAAAGTCATCTGTGTAGGCGTCCTTGTCTATATTCTTGCTGGGCCGGTAGATGTTAGAGGCCATGTCTCTGCTGCCGCGGAACGGCTGGTCGTACACGTTGTAGGTCTCATCCTCACCACCGGCAAAACCACTATCCATTCCCTGGGAGAGAGCAAGAGAGACTTTTAGAAAGAGATGCCAGTGCACAACAAGGTATTAGTTAAACCTATTAAGGAGAGAACCCAAGAACATTATGATGCGCGTCTTCCTTGTACTTGGTTATCAAATTGCTCACTTAAATATTGTGAAAGCACAGTCTATCAAGTTTGTCCTGCGACTGAGGACATCAATCCCTATCCAGCAAAACACAAACTACTGCCACTGCTGGAGGTGAAACTCAGTGAAACCCTTTTTTGTTAGACTGGAACAGACAGGGCCTTAACTCTCTATTTAGGTAATGCTTCTTTGTGTTGCAGAGCTTGGTATTCACTCTTGTACATGTTCACATTTTTGTCCAGTGAACACAAATCATTCAGGTCTATAGTGATGGATGTTGTATTCTAACCTTGCTCTGATTGAAGAGCCGCTGGTCGTACTGGGCCTCACTGGCAGAACGAGGGTTGGGAACGCCCAGAGCGATGAGCTCGCTAATGTCCCTGTCCTGGTCTCTCTGCAGCTTCGACCTGGGACAGAGAACAAGGCCGGAAACTTAGACTACTGACACACAGACAAGAATGACATAAAAACAGGAAAGTAATGGAAACCTAGAACGTAGTTCTATTAATAATATTTATTTTCTACAGCAATTAACATGTAGTATAATAAGATATTTACAAATGTATCTGTATGCTCTTGGTGACTCTAACATCTCGACTCTCCTTCAGCAAACGACATCTCAAAGTCAAGTTAAAGTTAATTTTGAAATAACAAAGTTTCTGCTTTCTGACGGCTGGAATTGTGATTGTAATGAGCTCTCCTCTGAATTTCACTTCCTCCACTCCTCCAGGGACACACAATTCTATCATTTGGAACCTGACAGTGCGCGCACACGCACAGCACACGCCTCTGCTGGATCCTGCTGCGTCTGTTCAGTGTTACTGCTGGCCCCATGAATGATTCAGCAGTGGATCTGTGTAGCCGTGTGTGTGTACGGAGAGGAGTGAGTTCACATGCGGTATGTTTAAAGTGCGTGTCCAGCACCTCTTATCAGGAGCAGCCCTGGAAATGTTCCTGTCGTGCTGTCTCTCTTTCCTTCTGTCATGGCGGATCTCGTCACGCTCCCTGACCTCGCTGTCCTCGCCACCTGCTACGTGAGACAGACGGATGGAAAGAGGGAGAAGGGGGTGCAAAGAAACAATAAGGATTTTTTTATGAAATTAAACCACATGAGAGGATTGGGAAACAGATGATGTGAAATGGTACATAGAAAAGCAGAGGTGAAAAGAAAGAGTGAGAGAAATGAGAAGACAGGTTGGAGGGGATGTTAGGGACAGTGGAAGAAATGGAAGGAATGCGAGGCAGGGGGTTGATACACAGCAGGAGAGGGAACATGAGGTGAAGAGAAACTTGTCAGTAAACTTGCAAAACTAAACACAGCTGACAGACATTGGCATTCATAACAAAATTGGACACACAGACTTTGCATTTTGATTCAATGGGATATGATTTATCCACATGGTCATTCAAAAAGCATGCGCTAAAACAGGACATGCAACACTGATTTCTCTTCTCAAAATCCATGTGAATTATCAGCAGGGAAGCAGAAACATTTCACAGCTTACTGGTCCTCTCAACACTGGCGGGGCGGAAAATGTCATCACTTACGACACTCGTGTTACAGATTTGGAACTTGGCAACAGAGTCTGCTCCACTCGCTCAGAAAACCACACACATTCTTCAAAAAACAAGAAAGAGACAAAAGGACATTTTTGTTCATTATCTTGACTCACCACCTTTGTCCCCATGACTTTTGATCCCCGCCCTGCGGTCTCTGGCCATTTGGGCCAGTTCCCTCAGTTTCTCCTCCTTCTTTTCTTTCTCCTTCTGGGCCATCTTCTTCTCTACCTGTGCTCTCATCTCTACTGCCTCTCTGGCCTATGGAAACAATCAGCATTTTAATATGCAATTCCAATATGGGTAAAAAGGCACTGCAATAATTCTGAAGCACATATTGATCAGGGACAATGGTGAGTACCTTTCTATCGGCGATGTAGAGCGCCTCGGCCAGCTTGGCAAAGTTTTCATTGATGTGAACGGTTTGCAGCCCCCTACCATCAGCAGCCAGACGTTTGTCGAGAGGAATGGTGTAGCCCTGAAAGATATTAAGCACACAAAGAAATGAACAGAGAGGAAAAGAGGTAGCAGGGCAATGAAACTATGTCAAAACCACGAGCCCTAAAGACAGTTATGCAATGTAACATTAAACAATAAGCCTGGAAAACAAATCACATGCCTGCATGACCTACTCACAATGTGTTTGACATTTGGAGATACTAAAAATGAAGTCCAAACTCATTGTGGTGTCACATTACCTTGGCGTTTTTCCAGTTGGAGATGCATGGAGGAATCTTCCATTCCTGCTGCTCCTTGACGGTCATCTACAACAAAGGGAGAGGAGCCGTCAAACAAAACAGCTTTAGGACAATTCAAGCTAATTCATTTAGATGTTTCAATATATTGCATGAAGGTACTGAAAAGCACAATGATTCATCCAACTGTACCTTTCTGCTTGGGGAATGCATGACAGGGGCGGGGGGAGAAGGGGGTCCACGAGGAATCTTCTTGTTGATCCTGAAACATACAATTGTAATATTTCTTCAGCATTTTTGTGAGACCGACAGTCAAAAAGATCGTTAAGGCATTAATTAATTAATGCCGACAATTATTTTATCGCACATTAACGCAGTTTTTATTATTATTAAGCGGACATTTTTAACACAAGAACCGGCCGGCAGACCGGTGAAGAGCTGTTTGTGTGGTGTCTTTTCCGTCTCTTCCTGTTTCCTTCACCTACATTCCCCTGGGTCCTAAGTCCCTCCATGTACAGCTTCTTCTCACCCTCTATGTACCGACTTACATTTATAACAAATACCACACATATTACGGTAATCAGCGTTGCATATGTGTCTGACTAAAAAAAGCAATGATTCATTTAAATTATTTAAAGTGTTTTGTTTGGAATATGTATAATAAGCATCATTTAGTTATCGCTACTGAGAATTTATCAAACATAACTTAGATAGGTTTGCAGTTTAAGGTGTATATTTCAAATTGCATCCATTACACACATGAAGATAAAGTTATGAACACCGGCTGAATATCTATTATCAGAATCATTATAACTGTATTTTAACTGCTACTGTGTAAAGAGAATACTGCTGTTAAAAATAACCTGATTTGTTTAAAGTGTTTACAAACCAAATGTTATTGCACTTTTGTTCATATAGCAGAACTTTTAAAATAAAAGTGCGCAATACACTACTTTTGAATTCATTATTGAATTTTGCGCATAACAATGAGATGAATCGCAAAAAAAATCATGTGATTAATCGCGATTTAAAATTGTAATCGTTGCCCAGCACTAATAAATATATATATATATAACTTTTGAATCCGATCAGACTTGTTAGTACTTAATCCTCACTTAGATTTCCTTGGGAGATTAATTGATGCTAAATTCCGATAGATGAATTCACAACATTAAAAACTTCCAATGGGCACTCTTCACAAAAAACATAAAGAAAAGTAATATTGACATTATGAATTAAAATGGCTGATAAGTGTGCATTTGAATAATTCTACTAATTCCATGAAATACTGCGGTTGCAACGGTACACAGAAGTCAGTTTGGTTTACACCCTAGTTTAGGAAGACGGGTTCGGTGCAGGTAAACATAAAGATACATTTCCTTTACATTTTTTTGTAAGTGTCAAAGACAAAATCCTCTTGCTGGGGACTGAGGTAGCATTTTGCCCATGGGCAACTTTGGTAAACTATTTTCAATAAAAACGATTTAAACACTGAACAAACACTTTCCCAACAGGTCAAGATAAACTATACAACTGAAAGGGATCTCTAATGCTATGATTGAAAATACCAAAACAGAAAAAATAATTACACTTACATACAATTTACATGGAGTGTTTAATTAGTTCAGGCTTGGCTGCATTGCAACATTTATCAGCCCGGTGATCAGCACATCTGGGTGATGTTGTTGAATGCGTTTCCATTCACAACCCCAACAAGGGTGGAGCATCGGGAACCCGCAGGTTGGTCTTCGTGCTCAGCCGTTTCATTTGTGCTCACCATAGCGAGACTGACTCGCACGCAAATCAACGTTTTGTGCTAACCTCAGTATATGTTGCTAATGGCGTACAGCTAAAGCACAGCTAAAGCTTGTGAACTTTGGTTCCACATTACATGCACCAGTCTACATACCATGTATTCTGCTTGCACCGAAACATGAGAGTTCGGTCCCCATCAACTACCCTTTACAATGAAAATCTATCAAAGCAGTCTTTGTATATGGCTTCAAGTTACTGTGTTGGACACATGTCTACTCACTTGAAACGTGGAGGTTCCATCGGATCTTTCTGCATTTCCACCATGCGGATCACCCTCTGTTTGGCCCCAGAGTTAAAAGCCACTCCTTGCTGGGACGGGGTGTATCTTGGGGAGAGAAAAAGGAAGAAATTTAATCAGACATGTAGCCTGTTATACTGCAATTCAGTAAGATATAATTCATACTTGTTGCCTTCTTTTGTCCAATTACCAAACTCCCTGTTAATTTGATCTATTTTCAATAGGCTTACATTTTAAATATCGGTCAAGTACGTTTGGCTACCTGGCAAGTAAAAGATTTAAGCTACCTTATCTCCAGCCCTGATTCAATACATACCTGATGTACTGGGCAGGAGCTTGTTTGTCTGCAGCTCTTACAGGCATGGCAGCAGCAATCTTTTGAGACACCTGCTTGTCCAGGGCACTGCGGGTCTTCTCAGTCAGCTACAAAGAACACACAATGACGACCACATTTAAGTGTGGACTGATTATCAGATTTACCTCATTTTAACTCGGTAAAGTAACTGAATCAAAGGTTGTCAAAATCTGTCCATTTCTGATTAAATGTTACCATTTTTAAAATCGCACAGTAACATCAGCTTTATCTTTGCAGTGACCAATGGACAAAATGAATACCGATTTCTCTCCCTGGGTAAATAATGTAAAGATTATTATATGATCTTTGAGTAGTCAAATATATAGTCCCATGAAGAACTTGATCTCATGGCAACCTGCTTGTAACTCAGTTGTTTCCATAAATACACATTGCAGCATGGCTTACCTCTTTTATAGCCTCCTCATCAGGCTTCTGGAGTTCTGGAGTGTCATCATTAAGAACTTCCTTTGGTAGAAGGTCAGTGTACTTACTGAAGATCACCTGCAACAATGAAAGATAAGAAATGACTGGAAATAACTAACTCATGAAGCAAACTAAGACTCGCATCTGAAAATGACATGCACCATGGCAATGGATTGTTTTAACAATGTATCATGGTACAGAGTGTGTTTATTCTGTGAATGACATTTAAAAAAAACAATCGGTATTAAGCTAGTGTCAGTGTAGGTAACAATATGAATGCAACTCTGGCATTGAGTGCTGCAGGATTGAGTCTGCATTTTTGCACTTCTGGTTCGCTTGTATAGTCAAAGAGTTTTTTTAGATTGGTTTTTGGTTAAATGCCTGAACTAAGGTCTGTGGTTAAAACAAGCTTAAGAGATTTTAAAGTTTTTTAATATGACATAAAAATACGTCAATAAATATCCCCAGTTTTTTTTTTTTTTTTTTTTTAAAACAGGCAGTTGCTAGCAAGTGGCTAAATGAGACTACAAAACATCCTCACGCCGACAAGTCTGTCTTTATAGCCTCGTTGTGTGTACTCGCGCTAAAGCGACAGTGGTGTAGTTCGTTTATAGCCAAAAGTAGCTTTTTCCTTCTTACAATGCATTTACACTTCCAAAATCCTAAAAGGTGTTCATTAGGGAAGATTATCCTGCTGAACAAAACATGCAAGTATCATAAACTTGTGTTTGCCACAGAGCTTACTTTCCACAATAATCCTAAATCCAATAGAAAGATCACATTGGCTTTGTGTCGAGAGAACCAGTGCGATGCTGACCTCAGTAGTTAGCTGACAAAAATACATCATCCTGCGCATGTACATGCTGCAGCCGGTAGCTCCAATACATTTTGCACATTTTTTTCATCTTGTATCTTTGTTGTTATTACTGGAACACTAATAGCATATGACAGAATACATTCATCCACCTCGGAAAAGGATGGGTGGGGATTGGAATAACTGCAGCAGACTTTAAGACGATCATCGCCCACAGCCAACCAACCGGCCGGACAAAACGCCACCAAATGTCCCCAGGGGAGAGAGGGAGGAGAGCCGAGATGGAAGCTAAGCTAACCCGGCTAGGACCTAGGTTACTACATTACCCAGCCTACTCCTGGCCGTCTGATGTTAGTTCACAGGAAAATAAGATGGAGGAAATAAGACAATAAGTGATCCTTGAATCCGTGATACATTTTTCATTTGCCTGTATACCTTATCCTTGCCCTGTCCTTGTCTGGCGAGGGCGTCATATTTGATCTTTCCTTCTGCATCCACCTGTACAGCCAGGGCATTGGATGTCTTCTTCTTCCTACCCATCTCCAGAGGAAACTGGGCAACGTGGATCTCCGGGAAAGCTCCTCCATCTCCGAAGTCCTACAGAAACAAAACATTTACAGTGGAACTTGGACAATAGACTTAGCTTTGATAGGTCTTGCATAGCTCTATGGCAGATGCTCCTCACATTTAATTGACTATCCAGATGTGGGCCCCCCCCACAATAACCCCAACCAAACCAAAAATCGCAACAATTTAATGAGTAAATACTGAAAACTGATTTACGTCAAGTGAGCGAGGCACCCAGCCTTTTCTGTGTTCATAGGGAGCGGGCTCCCTGCGGGACGACACCAGGGCGGTGGAGTAGGACTTCTGGGCCCGGAGCTTCTCCTCTGCCTCCAGCTGGTCCTGAGACAGCTGGGTCGGCGCCGGTAAAAAGCTGAACACACAATAAGAAATGTTTGTTTGATCATGTGTACAGTAACGTTAGCTAAGCTGATGTAAAGTTAAACCCCAGCTTGCGTTAGCCAACAGTGGCACCGGGTAACGTTACACTTAGCGTTAACTTACTTTAGCTGTTAAAACGGAAATGCAGCTAGCTAACAGTCAGGCAACACACTGTTACGAATTCTATGAACCACACTGAAGGACATAGCTAGCACATCACTAGTAAACAGTTGATAATACCGTGTTGTTGATCATGGCTGCGTGCTGTTAAGCTAGCTAGTTAGCGAATGGTAGCTTACGACATACCATTATAGCTAGCTAGCTAGCATTAGCTGAAGCCATTAGCTTCGATAAAAACAAGGAAACAATAACGGGCAGACCAAAAACATCAATGTAGACTATTTAAGGTAACCGAAACATCGCACACAGTTAAGTGAAAACAACATCTGATGCAATTACATGAAATAAAAACACTGAAGGCCTGGTCGCGGTACTCACGTTGTCAGAGCCATTTCCCCCGTTCTTCCTTAGCAATGAGCTGGGCATGCGCAGTAGCACCGATGCGCATGTCTATGGTTGATTATGTAGACCAGGGGTGGGCAATTATTTCTCCCAGAGGGCCACATGAGAAACAGGAGACTGTTGTGGAGGGCCGGACCAATAGACTGAACTCAATCCTGCTCTATATTATTCCACCTATTTATTAAAATCATTATATTGTATAGATTTGATAAGCTGTGAGTGGTAAGAGTAAATATCATGATCAGTGGTGGAATGTAACTAAGTATATTTGCTTAAGTACTGTACTTAAGTACAAGCTCAAGGTACTTTACCTGAGTATTTCCATTTTATTTAACTTTTTACTTCCACTCCACTACATCTCAGAGGGAAATATTGTACTTGTCACTCCACTACATTTGTCTGGCAGCTTTAGTTACTACTAGTTACTTTGCACATTATAATTTGTCGAACCCTTCCTAACTACCCAAACTGAACAAGAGTGTATAAAGGAGTTAAATGAGCTGTAGCAGGAATAATGATCCAAACAAATATACATATGTAATATCCATATATAATAGTACAACACTGACAGGGATCATCTTTCTGTTAATTAGTACTTTTATTACTATTGTTTGTAGTCCAATTATCTCATTTTCAGTTTTTTAGTTCAGTGAACGAGTGCTCTGAAGTCAGGTTGAATGTGTGAGGTGAGATGTGAAGGACATCTGACAGGTGATGTCAGTGAGAGAGGATCTGGATTTGTTAAACTCCATCACGGAGAATGTTTGTTCACATATGTAGGTCGATCCAAATAAATAACAATAAATGTTATTCCATAATGTATTCAAAACTATATTTGAGGTTGTTTCATCTTCAGTCATCTTGAATTTACAATCAAATCTCTTTCACAAACTGCCTATCCACAAAATTCAAGGGAAATTTTTTTATAGAGCAGAGTAGACATTATGATTTAGGCCAATAAAGCTGTGACCATCCGTTCACTATTAAAGCACGTGTTCATTCAATGCGACAGGCAAAGTGTTAACTACGTTTAGGCAGCATCGGCTATCGAACAGACTCACACGGAGCAGAATACATTTACATTAACACAAGTAGACCAATGAGATTAGGTAATAACCCTAAACTGACATTGTTCATTACACAACATTAACAATGGCAAATTAATTATACTTCATGCACGGAGCCTATACGTGTGAGTTCGTTGTTCGATAGCAGATGCTGCTTAAATATGGTTAACGCTTTGCCTGTGGTATTGTCGTATTGAATTCAGGGCAACAAAACATCAACTTGTTCCATAATCTAACTTTTAATAATAAAAATTGAGTGTCTGCATCTTTTCCATCTCACTATCTCCACTGTCTCTGTTCTCTTCCCATCTTTCTTTCTTTCTCTCCCTCATCTTTCTCGGAGGAGGAGGCAGTCTGTCAGTCTCTCAGCAGAGACGTCGTTTATTAATGTGACACAGGGTAAAAGGACACGTCAAAGGAGATCAATCACTGGGCGGTGGCACGGAACAAGAAAGCTTTTAATAAACCCAATCATCTGGGTGCTTCTCTTTTTCGACCGGGCCCGGCGTTTGGCAATGAGGAGCTCCATACCGTTCTGCCTGCCCCTCCCTGGACTCGCTGCAGGATGACTGATGGAGCGGGCGTCGTTTCACCACTCAAATGAAATCACCCTCCAGGGGGTTTGTAAACAGCGCTCATGATTTTTGAGTGTTAGCTTGAGGATGATGGGAGATGTTTGAATTCAGTTATTTGGAAAACATTAAACAGTCGTATTCCTCAAACAGCAGCTTTATTGAATAATAAATATAAATTCCCAATGGGATCCTCTGGATGAAATATATGTGAGAAAAGTCTCTGGAGTGGGATTTACAAATCAAAGACAAAGGCTAATTCAAGCAGTTTAGTGTAATATCATATATACTCATCAGCTAAAGGTCAGACCATGACAACAAGGAAACCTTTTCATTATCATCCTCATGAGGTCAGACAAAGGCTACATCCATACAGTTTTCAAACAAAAACGATCTCCGTCCACAAAGCGTTTCAGCTTCGTTTTCGAATTGATCTCGTCCAGACTAAAATGCCTGACAACGAATATCACATGAGTCTTCACATACACTGGGCATGCGCGTATGTGTCGATGTAAACAGGAAGTAGATTGGTTGCTTAGTTTAAAAAAATACGACGGAGTAATAAAGTAGTCTTTAATAATGAAAGGTCGTGTTTGATACTTAAGATCTTCTCTAAAATCTTCCTCTATAAACTCAGACACAGTTCGTGGAAAGTTTTAGAAGTTTTATTTTTCAGACTTAGTTACAGCGCTGCAGGTCTGCTCTATCTCTCTCTCTCACATCAAATTCACTTTAAAATCAACACTTACACGTAATCGTTTACTAGATTATGGGTCCATAAATGTGGTCAACACACGTCTCTCACTCGTTTCCTCGTTGTTGTCTGTTCTCACTCGTAGCTCTGCTGGTGGCTTAACTATCTGTCCTACTGGAGAGCATTTACTGCTAACCGTGGCTTCAGACGTCCGCTCCGTAGGGCTGATAACACCGCTGGTCACACCGCTCGCTAATCGTTCCATTAACAGATGTTCCCTTCACAGAAATGCAGACTTTAAATGAACAACAGCTGCTGATAAAGACAACAATGTCAGCATCGCCTGTAATCAGTTGTCCATGTTGAATTAACCTGGTAGTCGATCGGTAATCGATGTTGTTGTTTGTGAGCTTCCGGGTAAGGGTCACGTGATAGGTGTGTGACGAATCAGGGAAGGAGACGTCATGACTGCTAAGAACCAATCAAGTAGCGAACGCGGGTGTGGGCGTCATCGTTTCTGAATGTATCCGGTTTCGGCCGTCCACCCGAAGACGCAACCTCGGAGTTTTCAAACTCCTCGGTGCTCTAAAACTCCGGCGTAGTGTGGACGCTCAGTGTAAACGTAGCAAAACATATGCGTTTCCAAACAAAAAAGGAGTAATGTGGACATGGTCTCATGCTAACAAGCTAATGTCAGCTTGTCAGTTGGTTCAATTAGCCCAAACAGCAACCTCCAGTTCCGAAAAGGGAAGCCAATGCGGATGTGCCTTAATTAAAGCTGCATTCTCTCTACTGACCATCAGGGGGCGACTCCTCTGGTTGTATAGAAGTCTCTGAGAAAATGACTCTAATTCTCTCTTGATTTATTACCTCAGTAAACATTGTAAACATGAGTTTATGGTCTCAATCTCTAGTTTCAAGTCTTCTTCAATACAGCATGATGTTCATTTAGTAAATTATGGTCCATTTAGAGTCAAATAGACCATAAAGCAGGGTATGCTTTGGGGCGGGGCTACACAGTGATTGACAGGTTGCTACCATGGAGTTGTCTGGTGTGGGAGTTGTCCGTGTTTCTGTCTTGCAACTTTAACCTTTTCACACTATGTTTTCACTTTATTAAAGTTAATTGTAACATTTTGGTCGCCTACAAATGTCTTTTTTCAGTCATCTGTTTTACTTCTTGTGTCACTTCTGTTGCAAAAAAAACAAGATGGTGATGGCCAAAATGCTTAACTTTAGTCCACAAACCAATGGGTGACATCATGGTGACTGCATCCACTTCTGACAGTCTATGAGTTATGCAACAGTTACACTTGACAGTTGGATGTAAATATTAAGGAACAAATAATCTCCATGTAAGACTTATGTTGTATGTATGTTTGTATTGCCTTGATTTTAAAAATAAAAAAGTTTGAAGCAATTACTATAGTTACATTTCTTTCAGAATTACCACCGATAAACTGAAACAATACAACCTGACCCGTTACATTTAAGGTTCTTTACCTAAAAATATTGTGATATGTACATTTCCAAATCACTAAGCCCTACATTATTGCATGACACGTTTTCCATTTGTACACACACATGTTCAGGGCTTTATCTGGAATCTGCAGCCCAATGCCTGCATGAAAGAGAACTCATTTGACTGCACTGTACCTCTATCTTTGTATCACAGTCTTCATTTGAAAAAACAAAACAAAGTTACTGTCTTTTCCCTGCATACATTATCTCATGTTCCCTTCCCACTTCAGAAGCTAATGTTTTCCATGAAAATCACTCAAAAGGTAAACAGGAGACACAGTGAGCGCTTGTAACCCATCAGTTGCTTGAGCTTTGCGAATCAAAATGAAGTGTCTCTTCCTCTCACTGGTTCTTGTAGCGGGAGTTTGTTCTCAAAGCTGAGCTCCTCCCTGTCGGAAATGATTCATGTCACAATTATTAGCAGGTAAATACTGGGAGGAGAACGGGAAGAGGGAAAAAATGAGAGATAAGTGGAGAGAAAGCAAGAGCCTTGTGGCTGCTCATGGGGAGTGAATAAAAAATGAAAACAACTCAAAGTGGGTCAGCAGCCTGCCACTTCCCAGTCTGGTGAATGCACACACACAGGCACATTCACATGCATGCATAGTATGCATGCACACACAAACGCACACAAATTTGAGATTCTCGAGAGGACGTTTACTGCATGAGGCACAGCATGTATGACAAAGTGAAGCAATGCTATAGTGGCACTTTGCTTATTCATTGTTGCACTGCACCTGATATAACGATCTCACGTGGCTTCTTTACTATGTGTCACCTAAGGTTATAGACGGCAGCGAGATGGTCTTAGATCAGTTTAAGTCTATTGCCATTCACTCCTTACTTATCAATACGGGTACACTGTGAATGTTGTTGCTGTTCCCCTCTGCAGCTGTTCTGACCAAGGGATCAGTTTGAATTACATGGATGTGTGTTCCTGTATATTGGGCAGAACATCATTTCAGGAGACAGGTCATCTCTGACTGGTCATTGGTGTGTCAATCACAGAATCTCTTACATGTGGTTGAAAAATCCTCATATTCTGAAAAAGAGGGAGAAAAGGAGATGGACACTAAAAACATAAAGGCTAAAAGCAAAAGACACTGAGAGAAATTGGTTTTATTTGTTGCTAAATTCTCCTTAACCTTTAACACTGACCTTAACCCAGTGTTGTTGAAGCCAGGGGGATGCTATCTGGCCCTCCCAGACTGGAGTCCTTCCTGCTCAGTGCTCCTCTTTGCCAGCACCGGGATGGAGTTCAGACAGAGACAGGGCCAAACAAGGTCAGCCGAGGGCTTGCACAGCTTATGAGGGCTAAATAAACTGCAGGCACAGCCTTTAATCTAAAGGAAGGGGAGCAGCTACGTATGGGAGTCCTGAGGAGGAGGAGGAAGGGGAAGGGGGGGTTGATGTTGCATGACGCACTGTTGGGTAAAAATGTCACTCTTCATCTTTGTGTACCAGTATTTTGTCAGTCTGATTTGGTTTCATTGGGCTATTTTATTTATTTAAAAAAGCATTAATTTGTCTTATGGACATAATTAGGTCATTGGAATGGATGATTAGTTCTGCAGCAGAACGGATGATTCAGTGTCTATGACCACGTAGTTTATGCAGTGATGCAGACAGCACAGAGCACACACATATTTACATCACATACTCTTTGATTTCTGCTTGATGTTGTGAATCATGTGTTAAACACTTTCTTTCATCTAAATGTTAGAGCTAAACTGAGCAATATATTAGCCAAATTGAAAATAATGTGAAGGTTGGGCTCTAACATAGGGATGCTATCTTAATGTTTAGTTGCATGTTGCCCTTTTTCAAAAATTATAGTACACGAGTACTTGATATAGCAATGTGTTTATTCACCCATTTGCTTATTATATGAAGAATGAACCATGTCATGCACATCGGATGCAGTGTGGGCTTCAGTTCATATATTCACCACTAGATGGCAGCACCACTCAAAGCTGGCTTGTCACACATGAATCCAAGCACACACGCTTTCTCAAGTGACAACAAAGATGCTTGCAGGTGTTTCCACAACGAGCTCCACTTCACTAGATCTCTTTTGAATGAGAAAGAGACAGACATTCAAATGGTGAGATGACTTTGTAGCTTTATAGGAGACTGTTTTATCTATGCAAGTGTGCTTGAATGCCATAATATGTGAATGTCAGCGACAGCATTAGCAGAGGGGGAGAGAGAGGGAGCCAGCAGCGGCCAGTCAGGGCCTCTTTACATCAGAAAACGGGCTCTCTGAGACACTCTTCCTGCTTCTGTCTTTGGACTTTTACCAACTTGTGCAGTGCACATCTTGTTCATGGTGTCAGGGGGGAGGTGCACTCCCATCAGCACCAGCAGTTCCATCATTGGCCTCACAATTTGGAGAGGAAGTCATTCATTTTCTAATCGAAGTAGAATTGCTGTGTCATTCGAGGAGAGCTTGTTGTTGAGAGGGCAAAGGAGAGCTAATTAAAATGCTCTCAGCACACATCGACAGGCCTTTTACGCAATTACTCAGCCTGCTGTGTGTTCAAATAAACAAGTAAGCGGAGCTGCTCTCTGATAAACCCCATTACATGCTGCGTTCATGCCTTGGTGCACATGGCGCTCAGCGCCTCGATGCTGATCTGACCTTGAGAAGGGGAGATACAGGCAGTGCTAGTGGGAGCAGCATCTCCAGAGCATGTCGCTCGATGAAGGGTGCTGATAGTGAGCAGCAGCAGCGTCTCCAGCAGATATGTATCGCTCCAGATCTGAGACAGAGCCCTCGAAGTGAAGCAAAGGATTTGAAAGGCAAGTTTAAGCATCCTACTCTATGTTCAGTGAAGGTTACACAATTCATTTTGAGAAAAAGGGACTGAAAGTGCAGTGGTACTGCATTTGGGGCTAAAATAGAAAAAAGAGCAGCACAATGCATTTGTTGGTGGTGGTGTAACAATTATCAGCAATCAGAGAACTGAAAGTCTCTTAACATGTCACTTGTTCTATCGAGAGACCACCTCCTTATAGAGTGAGTGTGTGTGGGTTTGAGTTGCGATGCATGATTCTTCTATGTATGTCAGTGGACATCACAACATACAAACACACACACACACACACACACACATCTGTATGTGGGACATATTCCCCTCACAGTTTGGGAACTGCCAGACCGGCTGCGCCCTCAAACCACTGTCTGATTGATTTGTTGGAGCAACATTGGCCCCTGTGCTTTCATCTTTATGCATGGAGGTGTTACGCAAGGCGATCTACCCCACCACTGGTACCCAGTGTTCTGAAATGGACCTCATTATCAGAATGAGTGCCGGCAAAGTTCACCGAGGGACAGCTGCATCCTCCACAGCAACCAGACGACATGTTTCGGTTGCGGGTGGTGCAATAGGGCCCCTCCGACCTAACTGCTTTCGACAGGTAAAGGAGACAGGAGGTAGGATGTGCAGCTGTGCCTCACACATACCTGGTAGCAGATCAGCTGGCGTCGTCTCCTGAGGAAGAAGGGACACAGCTGCGATATTCAGGGTTTGTTCCACCTTGTAGAGTCGGTATTTAATGATATAATGTTGGCACCCCTTGGTAATATCATCAGTCATCATATGTTGACCAATTATTTAGAGAAATGCATATGCCACACGTTGGGTTCTTTTAAAGTAGTACTCTAACATTTTTGGAAATATGCCTCTTTGTTTTTTGCCGAGAGTTAGATAAGAAGATTGATACCATTCGCACGTCTGTGCTAGCAGTCTATTAGCTCATTAACTTATCATATAGCCATCCTGGCTCTGACCAAAGTAAAAAATACACAGCTGGAGATGTGGCGGCATATGCCTCTACAAAAAGAGGGGAACTGCAACCCCTGTTAACCCAAAAGGTATCTATTTATCTTTTTATTGTCACCGTCTTGCTGAACAGGTTTTGTTTAGAGTTGGAGGGTGTGTGAACCCTGCAGCTTCATGTGAGGACAGAAATTGAGTGCTGCGTCCAATCATTTAGGCTCACCATGACCATCCTCACTGAGGATTTTCAGCAAATCCCAGTAAACTTCACGCTTCTCCTTCAACCAAAATGTCTACACATGTTAAATCACATGTTAAATTACAGAAGATGTGATGTGTAAGAGTGGAGGCTTTGGAGTTGTTTGAAGTAATCTTTGATGGAGCTGCTCTGATAACCAAAGTAATATAACGACAAGTAATGTTACTCATTCCTTTTGCTGCTGGGTAAATTATTAAAGTAGGCTAATGTAATTGCCTTTTGAATGAGCAAAGGAGCTTGCTCAATACTGCTTATTAACACGTTACATCTTGTTTGTTTAATCTGAAATTTAAAAATGCAATCCAACAATTTGCCGTTTTACACCAGAAACCGTGTGGCTCATAGGCTTAGTGTAACCTCTGTGAGATGTCTCCTGGCTAAATGAATCTCATGGAGCTGGTCAGGCTTGTGGTAACAACAGGTTTATTCCACATCTGCATTTATGACAAAGGACAACATACTAGAATAGTCATCTCTTGTGGACAACATCACATTCTCTGTCTAGTAGCAAATCCTCAGTTGCTTTGAGGATTACCCATTTTGAAAGTCTATACCCTTTTTAAATACACGGATACAGTGGTATAATGATACAGTGATATAATGTGATCATCTAGTGGGTTTAAATTCATGTAAATAAAATAGCTGAAATAGAACAGAAACTGTCTCTGTTAAATGTATGAGGAGAAATACAAAAAAATATATAACTAAAAATATATTTATACAGATTTCTCACACTGGCCTGTTTCCTTTTATTAAAGTATTTTTCATTTTAGAATAACAATTGTGTAACTGAGTAAACATGTAGACAATAGAAAATACTCCATCTGCATGTTTAAAATATTACCACACTCTATAGAACAACATACTGTAACATACCTGCATTTATGACAAACGACAACATAGAATGGTCATCACTTGTGGACAACAGCGCATGCTCTGTCGAGAAAGACGGCATCACGTCAGTGTTAGCTAGCTATACTGGAGACATTTTTACTGGCAATAAAACACATAAAAAACGTATAGTTAACTGAATGAAACCATGGCCAATATAATCTAAGACAAATAATATCCAAACAAATAAAGCCAGCTCAACCGTTATGTACTTTTAAAGTAGGTTAACATTATATTGTCCACAGACATTCACAGACATGTTACCAAGGGTACATCCCAAGTCTCTTAATTGTCATTTCCTCGCTCCTCGATCCTCGCATGGTTTCCTCCATGCATCCCTGGTGCCCTTCAAACCAAAAGTGTGGTTCCCGATTTTGGCTGGAGCCAGCAGTCAGTTGACATAGCTTAGCATAAAAACTGGAATCAGTTGGAAAAAGCAAGCCCTGCTTTGTTTTCAGGTAACAAAGCTCAGCACCTCTAAGACTCAGACATTAACATGCTAAGCTAGGCTAACTGGCGGCTGGCTCCAGCCACATATTTATCGTACAGACATGAGAGTGGCATTGCTCGTCTCATCTTGGTAAGAAAGAGTTGGGTGAGTTTCCAAAAATGATGAGCTTATCCTTTGAAATGTTTTTTTTACTTTTACAGCACAATGAATAGGATTTTTCTTTATATATTTTTTCATCCAACTAGTGCATTTTATCAAAGGTATTAAATTACAAATGGAGCAAGACCAGGCACATTGGACGGTGGGGGTGGATAGTCATTTACATCGAGAGCCAGTCAAGGGTAGCGAACCCAAATGATACTGCCACTGTCTCCCCCTTGGTTTTATCAGGCTGTCTCTGAATTAGCACTGTATGAAAGCAAACAGTTATATGGATTTGCAAGGGCTCAACACATAAAGATAGCTCAGGCTCCACCACACGAGGCCCAAGCGAGGGGGGACTGTGAAAGATCATGGGGCATGTATTTCATCGTGCCGTCCTGAACCGTGAATTAGCCATGCATGACGGAAAATACAAGGCATGAAATTGGCTACAGCGCCACTCCTCTGTGATCTTTCTCCCTAGACATCTGTGGCTCCCTGTAATCTTTGCTATACTTTCCATTACAAGTAAACCAGCATACAAATGCAAATTAGACTTACTATTAGGGGTCAGCACTGCAGAGTGCTTACATAATTTGCCATCATATAGAATAAAAAAATGTTGTAACGTGTGATGCATTTCACATGAGTACACAGTATTCTTAACTTGCAGCAGCTAAGAGGGGATCTTTTAATTTTTTTTAAAGATCAGGCTGTTTTAAGTATGAAATTGTTTATGGGGGAAGAAAAATGGTGCATCGATGCCTTGATAAACTAGGTTTTATGCCCCAACTGAAGCGAGACAATTTCAGAGTGAATTCTGAAAGAAAGAAGGAGTGAGATGGAAAGTCTTCTTGATTTCTACTTCTGTGTCTTTTGGACAATAGGTGAGAGATTCTGACTTACCACATAATATACATGTAAAGAATATCTTGAAAAAAAAATCTTCAAGGACATCTACTGCCAGGCACCATCTTCATGTGAGGTTTTATTCCTTTGGATGGCTTCCCTGTAATCAATTAACATTTACAACTGCTTTATGTTCACATGTGATACACCTACACTTGTCATTGTAACATTCTCTAACCCCACAAAAAACGAACACAAAATATGTCAATTGCGGTGCCTTTGGGAGAAAGGAGTCACTCGACATTGACTCACTTGACCCAGCTCTCCCACTGGATTGAAGTGTTTTTGGCTGAGTGAACAGTGTTTCAAGGTTATGGAGAGAGATGCAGTCAAACGTAATGGCAGCCTATAATGAGTGTTTTCCTGTGGGATGGACGGTGACTTTGTGGATGGCAGGTGATCCAAGGCCTAAGGGAGAACGGATTAGAGACTCTCCTGCCATCTCTGAGTTCAGACGAATTTAAACTGAACTAAGTCTTTCTTCCTCTTTTTATCTTTCTGTGGTTAACTCTCAATCTGTTTTGTGCGTCTACGTTACTTTGGCTTCATTTCACTCTCACCTGTGTCTCACTCACTCTCTTTCTGTTAGTCCGTCACTGTTTCTGTCAGAACTCCTGTTAGGAAAATCAAGAAAGGTGAAATCTATATTTTTTCCTCCACTATCTTCGTCTTCAACGCCTCCAGAAAAACTAAGAATTCCGTAGTATATTTTATGCTCACTTATATAGGGGTGCATTCACATGGCTACTCTCGTCTGTGATATCCCATCCATGTGACATCGTGTCACATACAGATGCAACATCGTCATTGGCTCTGTATGAAGGGATTCACTGGCATTAAGCTCTAAATAAAAACCCTCAAGTCAGTGCAAGTTTGCTCACAGTATGAGGAAAGCATTTGCCATGAACCTTTGCCTCAGAAATAAAGACCAACTCAACTGGACTGTATACGCATGCTTATGCCCTTAGGCACACACAAACACATGATAGATACTGTATGTGCCTTTAGATTTGAAAAAAGCCCGGTCATGTGCATAATGCTGCATTTCTTATAATCACACTATCATATTTTTGAAATAACAAAGCATTCAAACAGTTATATGAGCTTTCTTTGAGCGCAGATCTCAGAACATTATTCGATGACATTCCACACACACACACACACACACAGGGCCTGCATCCATAGAAAATACACTGTCCTCTCTCTGCGTGTGAGACGTATGTCGTGGCGGTAAATGGAGTAGAATAAGCGTTATCGGCCGAAGCATTGTGGCAGAAATAAGTGATAAATCATGGTGCAGTGGGATGTGGACACTTCATCAGGCTGTGCATTTGCTGAATATGCCCGCTGTAATGCTGAAGCAATAAGTGCCATCACTTGCTCCTCATTGTAATTAATGTCACCACAGAGGCAAGGCAGTGTGAGAGAAAGAGAGGGAGAAATGGAGAAGAATGGAAAGTCGGAAGCAGCAAGCTTGAGAAGGAAGATGTAATTTAGGGTTGGACTAAATGTCTTGACTGTGAGATAATGGTGGTAATACAAGGAACTGAGGCTGTCTTTTTGGGGGAAGGTTAAAGTCACTAAAGAGAGGATTCCTATAATTTAGGGTGGTTTCAGCTCAACTTCCAACTCTATTTTTGTCCCTGAGGGCATTTGGTTTTACAGCAAGGCATATAACAATAGATGAAAGAACATGCATACAGTTGGGGAAGGAGAGGCATCCAGAGTACAAGTGGGCTAGTAGTCCAACAACAGTAGTCCCCGCTGTCCAACTCAGTGTGTAAAAGCACAGAAGCAATAAAATATATAAAAAAAACTTAATTCAGACCCAGTAGAATGCAGTTTTGCGTCATAGTTAGCACATAAGAACCTAACTGCAATATCTGGAACAACCTGTATTTTATTTTTCGGAACTAAGGGGGCAGCTGAACAAGCTACACGACCTTAACATATTGTCACTTTACTAAGTTGATACAGCGAATATGTTTAGTCTATACATCTAGCAGACAAAGAGCAACAATAGCATTTATTTGATAACCTGAATAAAAAGTCAAATATTACCATAGGGCTGTCTTCGACCAAAGATGCTCTTTTCAACTAACACTCATACGATTTTGTTGAATTGATTAGTTGATTTAATTGACAGATTAACACACAAATTATCACACAAAAGCATCACTTTATAGGTTGCGTTTACCAGATAAAGGCTTATAAGTTTCTTGGAAATAAGTCATTCAGCTTGAAGAAAAGCATAGAAAAAAAAAAAAAATCGAAGACTAAGAAGTCTTAGTCGATTGAGACCAATACAGACACTCTGTTTTGGTCTCCACCAACTCCGGCAAAAATACCTGACTCTTCAGCTGCTAAATGCTCCTTTATGTTCACTAGCTAGTTGCTATTTGTTTTGGTCTATTGTCTCATGCTTAGCAGGTAGCTCAAACTGGTTCAATATATCTTTTTAAGCTTAAAAAACAGGTTGATAAGAGGGGTGAGAGGGAAGATGTTACATTGGTACAGCAGAGTTAGGTAATGTCACGGGGTGGTGACCAGTAGTGATGTGACCTTTCGTGTCGAGGCTTCGAAGCCTGTGTCGAGTAATCCCGGACGATTTTTGTGAAGCGCGTATCGAGGCTTGTGTTGACGTATGTGGTGACGATCGAAGCCTCGCGAGCCGGCCGTACCACGTGACTGATTCATGAAATGGTTCACGGGTTTGGCGTACGATTCGAAATATAAGGGGCAGCGAAACGCAATGGATCCGTCACATTTTGTGTACTTCGGACCTTATTGCGTGTTTGTTTGCAAACTATTCTCTGTACCCCAGCTTCATCTGTGCCCTGTGAAAGGGTGTTTTCTAAAGCAGGCGAAATAATATAAAAGAAACCGCCTGAAGCCCACCACTGTGGAAAAGTTATTTTTAAATAAAAATGAATGGCTCAATGGGTAGAGGGTTGTCCGGCAACCGCTAGGTTGGCGGTTCAATCCTTGACTGCAACATGTTAAATGTTGAAGTCAAATTTCGTACATGTATCAGACAATAAATTCCTTTTAACTTTTTTTTTTTTTACTTTTCACATCACAACCCTCTCCCCAATTTGTTTCCACTTTCCCTTTTGACCCCACCATTGTATCATGAAGACAGACACCATATTAATAAGTTCATAAGTTATGTATTGGCATCACAAACATCATTCATTCATTTCAATGCTTCACACACCAAAGCCATGGTGTCAATCACTCTGCCTGTTTTACATTTATTGTCGACTTGATGACACAGTAGAACAAATGAAGCACCATGAAGCTTCGACCCATCTGTGAACCAATTGGATGGAAAGCTTCAATGCTTCATGAAGCTTCATCTCGCCATCACTAGTGACCAGACATGACCAACATGCAGAGTGAAAACAGGTTTTAATGAAACTTGAACACAAAGGGAAACTTAACAGGGAATCCAAGGGCGTGAGGGTGAAAACCAGGCAGGGCAGGCAGACTGGGGAACCAGGAGGATGATGAGAGACAAGGGTGGAAACCAGGCAGGGCGACGTAGGGCAGGCAGACTGGGGAACCGGGAGGATGGACCAAACTACAGGCAGAGGACGACAAGGTGAGAATAATGGAACCAGAACTCAGAATGCAACACACTGAGCGGCTGAGAACAAAGAGGATACCGAGCAGGTGAAACGACAATGATCTGGCAGCGAGTGGATGAGGAACCGGGGTAGATATACTGCTGGGTGAAGAGTAGATTGAAGGCAGCTGGGTGGAATGGGCAGGTGAGTTGAATGAGTGCAATCAGGAGGGAGCGAGGAGGAGACCAGGGCGAAGCTACACACACAGAGGCCCAATCCCAATGTCCCCCCTAAAGCCTCAAACCCTGAACCCTCAAGGATTTACTGGCCAAATCTCAATGTCCCCCCTTACGGACTCATGGACTTTGAGGCGCGCTCCCGCGAAGTCCGTGAGGTTCAGGGCTGTCCCACTGTCAAATCGTCAAGTGTTTGAGGCTCTCTCGCAGACATTTTGAGCCCTTTAAGAACCCTTTCTGCAAGTAAGGGAATTACCCACAAATCATTGCAATGTGACGTTAAACTGGGTAACCAGTGGACGCATGGAGACGTAAAGAAAAAGGTAAACAAAGAGGACGGCTCACGTGTGTTCAGTCATAATAAATTTACTCAGAAACATTAAGGGTTAAACATGGAACAAAAAATAAACATGGAATCAGATGATATTTATTTATTCATCAAATATTTGATTTTGTCATTGAAGCTGTTTTGACAAAAACGAGTAAATAGATTACATGAAGTTACCTCTCATCTTGTGAGGAAAGAGCCAGGAAGACGTTCAAATCAGGGAGTACAAAGTATAAAATAAATACACACAATTATACATCATATCTTTTGTCATTTTCATGGTAACGTGATATGTTGCAGCAAAGTGCTGTCCCTTTCCTATTTACACCACCTCAAGCCCTCACAGTCTCTCACACTCACCCACTTACCAGGTCCTTGAGGGTTCAAGGGTTTAGGGGGACATTGGGATTGGGCCACTCAAACACTCCTGAACACAGAGACTCAAACACTCGATGATTTGACAGTGGGACAGCCCTGAACCCTCACGGACTTTGCGGGAGCACGCCTCAAAGTCCTCGAGTCCGTGAGGGGGGAGATTGGGAAGACAGAGACACAAGAGGCAAAGCCTAGTCGTGAGCGGTAAAATCATCTGTTGGTTCGTCACCAGCGACCCATTTTAAACAGCTTAAAGCCATTTGTGACAAGCAATATACGACTTTCAGAAATGAATATAGCAGTAAACAACTATTGTCCATTTCATTGTATATGTTGTGCATTTTTTACATTTCATATTTTTTACTCTGTTACTTTTATTATATATAGTGCATTTTTATACTCAATATTTTTTATTTTTACTGTTACTTTGATTGCTTACCTGTAGCATAAAGCTGCTGTAGCGAACAAATCTCCCCTTGCGGCATTAATTAATAAAGTGTCGGTCGGTCGACCGTGCACACTTTAAGTGCAAGTTCATGCATCTGCTCCACTGGTTAGCTCACAGCTGCTGCTCTGCACTGCTCTCATATGGCGGTTACAGGTGACACAGCATTGTCGCAGAAGCCTAGCACAAGTCTAGATGCCAGATCGGATACATGCATCCAAGAAATGGTGGAAACAGCATCGTTCTAGCTGTGTTTGCCCTGGTCAGCCTTGGAAATGGAGACGAGGTGGAGTGGCTGTAGGAATAACAGGCCTCCAGGTAAAAGAGAGACATAACAAGGGAGTGGAGAGAGAGCGGAAGCAGATGCACAGCAAGACTGCTTGTCACGACCTGGCTCCGACAGCCATGACCCAATCATGGAGCGGCAGACAGTTTGCCAAAAAGCAGAGAGTTTATTAACCATAAACAATAGGTCCACCTAAAATGGTGGCTGGAACAAGCCGTTCTCCTTCCTCCACGGAGTGATAGGAGAGCTGCCGCCAGGTTGCCAGGAAGGCGGATCCTTATAGGGGAAGCGCACCGGGCCCAGGTGCCTCCACTTAAGCGATCACCACCTCTGGTACTTGCATAAGTAACCCAGATAGGGAACCGTCACACCCCCCTCCATAAGAACTGGGTCCTGCAATGAATCCCAGTATCAAAACAAATGTATGACACTTCCAGCAAAACAAACTCAAAAATACCAAAGATTGGCTGAAAAATTCCCCAAAAAAAATACTTTATCAAATGGTCCAGGATCTTTTGCCCCCAGGGTCCCACTGTCGCAACCAGTGCACCCCCTTTCTCACTAACAGCAAATAATCACCAGCGCCGTCCAGTACGCCAACCCCAGGGCGAACCCGTTGAAACCACTTCTTCAGGGAGGGGTCAGCCTGCTGCTCTGCAAGCAGATCACCGAGAGCTGTTGACAGAGAAAAGTTAGACAGAGGCAGCGAGAACCTCGGTGCCACATTTCCCTTCTCTGACTGATACACACCGGCAGCACCAGACCTGAGCTCAGTAAATCCGCCTCTGTGCGTAAGCACGTAACCGTCAGCGAGTGCCGCCGCTGCCTTCACAGATGAGTAGTTTTCACTACCAGCATTGGTTAACGAGGAGTACACCTCCTGTGCTCTCCCAGTCGGCATGCACTGCAGCATCAGTGTGCGCGCCGAGTCTGGCCAATTACGCGCATCTGCCAGTTTTGACTTGCAAGTAAAAGACGACTTCCGACTAAACTCACCAGTTGACAGCTTGCCTTCCTTTACTAACGGCAGTCTAAGCTGCTCAACCTCCAACTTGGCATGTTCGGTCTGCTGGCGCAGCCTCTCCACAGCCAATACTTTCGCCAGTTCAGCTTGCCTAAACTTGTCGTGGTCAAGCTGTAACATCAGCAACTATTTTTGCTGTTCAAACATGAAGCTCTCAACACTCTCCATACTTAAGTGTAACTGAAACCAGCGAAAAGAACGATGAAGGCTACTGGTGCACAAGCCACGGAGTCTGGCCTAATCAGCATACGAGTGTGCCCCTCTAGCTGACTGCCCAAGAATAATCTTTCTACCTACAAACTCAACCCTAGTCTTCATGCAGTTAATGGTGGCGGGTACTTATGCACTGAAGCCCAGTGGCGAGGGAAAGCAACCAGAAACTGGCGACTCCCCTAGAACCATGGATGTGCTCCTGAGCAAGATTGCTCTAACCACGGTCACCGCAACATTAATAAAACAACAAACAAGACGAAACCCAAAGGGGTAACGCCTCTGAACCTGACAGGGGAACCACGTTTGCATCAGAGTTACGTTAAGTGCACCAGCCAGACAACACGTCCCTTACCTTGATTTGCAATTGTACACCTAGAGGAGAGAACAATTCCTAATCTCAAAACCGAATCTCTATGCCCGAAATGGATACAAACTACTGCAACTCCCAAACAAAAGTGCCCGTTTCCCGCAACGAATTACGCACGTCAAACAGCGCTATAGGGAATCCAGAGACACCCCTACTACAAATTAGTGACGTCCATTATGACATACACTTACAAACAATTACGAAAGGGTAGTAGTAATACTCAAACAAACCAAGCTACCTACCCACGACCGCAAAACGGTCCAGATCCCGGACGAGCCCCCAACTGTCACGACCTGGCTCCGACAGCCATGACCCAATCATGGAGACGCAGACAGTTTGCCAAAAAGCACAGAGTTTATTTACCATAAACAATAGGTCCACCTAAAATGGTGGCTGGAACAAGCCGTTCTCCTTCCTCCACGGAGTGATAGGAGAGCCGCCGCCACCAGGTTGCCAGGAAGGCGGAGCCTTATAGGGGAAGCGCACCTGGCCCAGGTGCCTCCACTTAGGCGATCACCACCTCTGGTACCTGCTGTCTTAAAGGAACATACATAAGTAACCCAGATAGGGAACCGTCACACTGCTTGTCTGACGGAGCATGACAAGAAACAAGAACAGGAGTATTTATCTAATCAGACATGGAGTCCTAATCATGAATATCAACACATGGGAATTATTGTTCTGTCAAACAAATGAGACTTTAGAAAGGTAGATAAACAATATTATCTTGTGTTCATTGCTTTATATTTTCAACAGCTATCGTATGATTTCTTCATTAGTGATCTGTTTATTCATTTGTCATACTGTGCATATGCTTTGTTGAATATGTAAATTGATCTCTGTTTCCTCGAAAAGAATTGGAACAAACAGCTGCTTAAAAATGTGTCCCTGCACAATACTATTAATAACTAGAAAGGTGCACTCAGTAGTCTGAGCCAGGTGTGTCTGCAACGACCACTGCTGTATTGTGTGATTGAATGAATACAATCCACAATTGGCTAACCCCCCATTTAGACAGTAAGGCGTCATTTATAATAGATGTATTATTATTATAAAACAGACTTCATTCAAACTCAAAAACAAGCTGCGGTGTATTCCGGTAATCGGCTCAAAGTCGTCATATAACACATTTCATACAATCTTGCCAAAAACAAAATTTAATTCACCAAGCCATCGACCCGTGTAGCAGTGGCTGAATGGCGGCTATGTACTCAGGAGTGTGTGTACTGGTAGTTATGTTAGCTGTTAGCCAAACTCAAAAGTGTGCAAACTGTAACTTTAGCCCCACTGTGTCTCTGGCCACAGAGCTGTGGCCTAGAGGTACTCAGCAGTCAGTGTATTTGTAGTTCTGTTGGCAGTTAGCCAAACTCACCGTGCAAAACACTATCAGCCGTGTTATCACTAGCGTTAACCCCCCCTACCAACGGGAGGCTGGTTAAGAGTATTGAGTGAGGAGTCAGCAGGCAGTCAATGGCAGTATAAAACCATAATAAAAGGTGTTTTGAGAAAGTGTGAGTCAACACATCCATAAGAGGTCATTCAAGCATGCAGCCGTAACTGGGCACCCAAAATATTATGCACTAGATGCGGCAGAATTTGAAATTTGCCATGGACAGACACAGAGATGCACACGCGCTCAGTCACTTACAAACCAAAACACAGGCATGCACACACGCGACCCATCTCGTGATCCTCCTGGTTGAGATAATGAAATATAAGACTCACATATCACCCAAATGCTAAATGGCAGAGACACTGAGAACAAAGTGCACCTCAACAGGTCAGAGCTGTGGTGTTGATCTGCAGTTCCTGTGCTTCCAAATCCACATTTCGGCTTTCACCAGAAACATACAGGAAAAAATAAACATCGAACAAAAAGTTTGGAAATTAGTGTTTGGTAGATCATTTCTTTGTTGTAACGATGCTTCTTGACAATACATTTTATACCGGTGGAAAGCCTGTTTATTTCCCTTTTAAACGGTGCCCCATTTGGAACATGCATTTGTGGGATGAGCAGCACAGCTGAGTATGTGGGTTGGGCCCATGAAAAATTTGCCAAATCTCTGCCAATGTCAAACAGCTTATTTGCGATTTGTGATTGTATTTGGCAGAGGGGACAACTCCCAGCTTTTATCGGTGAGCAGCACATTGCTCATCCACACCCTCTGCAGCCAGTCATCTGAACCCTAATTAACTCTCTGGAATTGGCTGGTTTCTTTTGGCCTTGGTGTTCCTCCCCAGTATTCAAAGTGCTAGAGATTATCTTTGTTTTTGTTTTTTTGTTGGGCAATGATGACCTGGGTGTACTGCAGGGCTAGGAAAAGCATGCTTGTGGCAATAATATTTCCCCTCTCCTTGCTCTTCTATTGACTGTGCTGACTGAACCTGTCAGACACTGAGAGACATGATCCTATACTGCTCTCAGGGTGAGGAAGAGGATCTACTTCTATCAGACCAGACCCACTCCTTTCATTTTGTGGTGTACGTAACTGTCCGTTTCTCTGCAGAGGAGCCCTGCTGATATACTGTACATCATTGTTGTGGTTTCCATGTCTCTAAAGGCACTATGTGTTACTAGTTCTCCTTCCTCCTCCCCCTTCCTCCTCTTCTCGTGAAGCGTGAAGTAATAGCTGCGCTGTGAAAGTGCTATGCTTGCTGTTTTCATCCCCCCGTGGAGCATCTGGTCGGTTTGAGCCGTGAAGTTGCGAGAACACACACCCTGGGCCCCAGTGTGAAACTTCACCCACTAACACACAAGGATGGCATCTTCCAACAGAGCATTTTCATTTTCCACAGCTTATGCTAAATATGGCTCTGTTGTGCAGCTGGAGGTAGCTGCTGGAGACAGAGAGAGAGACAGCGATGGGAGAAGTGGAAGGCAGGGCTATGGAAGGTAACGCTGTGACACAGAGGGCTTATGGGAATGAGGAGTATGACAGGGAGTTGGGCTCAGGCGGGGGAAAGGGTGAATCTTGTTGTCATGTTTCTTGTGGTAAAGGCTAATTTGACACCCAGAGGGGAAGGAAGGGAGAGGAAATGCAATGAGGATAATGTGGAGCGATACAGAGGGGGAATGAGCTGAACAGTAGACTCACTCAAACAGTCAGATTCACTCATTCAGTTTATTCCCACAGAGTGCTGATGTACGAGAGAGGCAGACAGAGTGGGTGGGAGAGAGAGAGAGAGAGATAAAAGGGGGAAGAAAGAAGAAGAGAAATACGAGCTTAGGGCATAAGTAGGAGTGTTACATCATAGAATTGTAAAAGATTGGGTCAGGTGGGAGTCTGTCTCCTCCAGGACTAAATTTAAAACCTCTCCGCTGGCTTTACAGAAAAACATCCCACCTGATAACTCAGAGACTTTATTACCCGACAATCCTCCAATGGCAGGTCAAGCAATAGCCTGCACCTCCAAGCCCCCAGGATGAAGCTCTGCACCACAGGGACCTTTGCTGCAGTTCTTACTGCTAGTGGAACAAACTACACAGTAACCCAGGGGCACAGTGGAGTCAGGGTGCTTTTAATAAACCAGCCTCAAGAGTTTTTTTTTGTTTGTATTTTTATCTTCATTAGTAAGTAGCCTGTCTCTTCTTGGCTTTTGATTTTCATTCCTGTTGGGGTTTACTTGCTCACAGTGCTGGAAGAAGTAAGCAGAGCCTTGACTCAAGTAGAAGTACCAATATCTAAAAATACTCTATTACAGGTAAAAGTCCTACATAAACCTGCAATAACTGATATTTTTGGCCACTTGGGGGCAAACAAAAGTTGATATGGCTGACAAGAGAGCGCACGGTTGCTTAGTATACATCCTGCAGTTATGAGCAACATTAATATTCATTAGGGCCTGAGCACCGACGTAGTTGGAGCGGAGAACCTATTGTTCTTCTAATTAGGGCCCAAGCACCGACGTAGTTGGAGCGGAGGACATATTGTTCTTCTAATGTTTATAATTAGGGACCGAGCACCGACAACGTCGGGCCACGAGGTCCCTATTGAAACTGTAGGAATTATTAGGGCCCGTGGGACCTATTGAAATTGAAATTGAAATTGAAATGTTTATTATTAAAGACCTTAGTGATTCAAAGTTACTCAAAGTTTGTTGTTTTGTGAAAGGCCGTTGCCGTGGCGACACATTCTTCGTAACTTTACACAGCACTAACGGAACTCAGTGGTCAGTAAAACATACACAACAACACGTTAACAGTACAGTTAAACTTAAAAGAAAACAAAACAAGGTTACAAACACATTATGACATCTCTCTGCCGAGACAAAAGCCTCTTACTTGAGATCGCTTCGTAGCGGTTAGCGTGTTTCTTCGAATTTCTTTCTCTATTCGGGGAGCAGGAGGTTCACTGGTTTGGTGAGCTGCGAAGTTAGGCAGAGTTTCGACCTCCTACGACCGGTAGACGGGTCCGCTCTGTGTCGGCGAGTTGAACAGCGGGCTGATTCTAGTCTGGCAGCGGCGGGAACAGTGGGCGTCGAGGGGATGAATCTGGGAGTTCTGTGATCTTCCTTCTGCAGGTTGAAGTTGGGGAACAAGTTACCCACTCCTCCGTAGGGATCCCAAACTGTCTATTGTTCGACCAGCGATGTAGAACTATTCTTAGGGTTTTCTTAAAAGCAGCAACGTTTTTCTGTGACTCCTTTCATACGAATCAAACCGCTTGGGATGTTGCGGATTTAAGGTATGCGCTGATGTTCATAGTCTCTGTGACATCATGGCCGAATCCCAGGGATCCCCTGTGATTCCTATGGCCCTCATCCAATGAGGCGACAATGATGGGGTTTAAACCAAATCTCACACATAGGTGAGATTTTGATGCCTGATGGGGGATGGCGTACTTTAACCCAAATCAGGCTGTTGAAATGCCATGTTGGATGTCTTTGTTTCAACCACATGGTGAAGTCCCAACACTGGCCACATGACAGACACTGAACTCCATCCATAGAGAAAGTGAACAAATCTCTGCTTGCTGAAGAGAAAGGGGATAGCTTGGCAGGTGGCTGTGTGGCTTTTATGCTGTTGGGTTCCCACAAATTTCGGCAGGTTGAAGAAGAGTTTTACCCATAGAGTCCAATAAAGGGCGGAATCTGTGTGTTAAAACCTCTGTTCCACTAGCTTCTGTAACTTAATGCATCTCTCATTAAACTTCTTTTAAATCGATGATGAGATGAAGCGTGTGCCTGCGTTTACTCATTGTAACTTGGTTTGTCCATATCCGTAAAACTCACCAACGTTCTCTTCTGAAGTAATTTTTCCAAATCTTTAGCTGTAATCTCTGCTGTCTAAAAACTTCCACACGATTTCTCACTGTCCTGCTGACATTACAGACATGTCTGAACTTGTCACAGCCTATGATGGTTTAGGGCTTGTAAGAAATGGTGTTTGCTAAAAACTGACATGTTGAATAAAAACTATATAAGATTGTATTTGAAAAAAATGACTGCCCTTGCCAAGCCACAAAACATACTGCTGAGAGAGGCTATGATAGCTGTATTTTTAGTTGCAGTGCTCATTCGTCATCATCATTGCCCTTTATGCCTCCTGGCATGTAGGGCAGCAACAAAAGTCTTCCACTCCTGTCTGTCCTGTACTTGGTATTGACAGAAGTGTAATTCCACGCCAGTTGCTACAATTTCTTAGAGAACCTTTCTTTCTTCTGCAGTGCTCACTATTGTAGTATTATTTAGTCTGCTATAATTCATGCTAATCATACATGTATTTTCTCCCCACCAGCTGGTGTGGCATTCATATTGTGACGAGCAGCAAACACACAAAGTCAAACATATTACTCACGTCTCTGCAAACAATGGGTTACTCAGATTCTCCCTCCTTCATTGTCTCTGTTCAGCTCCATTCTCTCGAACTCTGTCTGTCTTCATCCGTCTCTCTCTCTCTTCCTCTGTCCTTTCTGTTTCTCAGGAGAACTCACTCTTGTAAGCTTATTTCCCATGAGCCTCTGCTGATTGTGTGATTGCAATCACCCCCACGCAGCTGCCATGGTGACAGGTATAGCGTATTCTTGCTCCGAGTGCAAATTTAACAAAACATTTGATGACATAAGGAAAATGAGGTGTATGAGGATGTGTACCTGAGTGTGTGTGTGTGTGTGTGTGTGTACTAGTGTGCGTAATTTATCTAACTGACTTATGCTCATCACAAGAGGCCAACGGAGTGTTATCTCTGCTGTCTGGCAGTATGTACTTCTGCATGAGGGTTATTGCATCAGAAAATGAGAAATACAGACACATCCAGTAAAGTTATATGTCAATTTGTCAACATCTCCTCCTATGGGATATCGAGTTTGTCAGTGAACGGAGGCTTTATGAGCACTGTCTGTCTCTTTGTCTCTGTTTCTGCTACCAAACCTCTCTGAGGAGTTGAGGATGCCCTTGCTTGTGTCAAACCAGTATGTCAGAGCAATTTGTTTTGACAGGCTCAGAGAGATGTTTGATAGTGAGGTGCCCCTTTTCCTGTTGAAAAAAGTAATTGACATTTTTGCTCCGTGTCATACATGCCTGACTAACTAGCACAGTGACTATACACAGAAGAAAACCACACATTTTTCTTTATTTAAAAAAATTTAAAAATATATTTAATCCCAATAAAGGGAGTGGCAGCTGGTTTGCACTGTGTGACGGCCTTTGAGTAAATTATGGTGAATGCTGAGGGAAATTATATTGATGATATTTCATACCACATAAAACATCAAGCAGCTGATTGCTATTCTGGATATATTTTCTTGCATTTGCAGTCAGGCAGTCAAGCCCAGGCAATATCACCAACACCTTTACACAAGCTTAAAGTCTGATGTCGCCCAGTCAATGTCACCCTTTTCTGCCCAGCCCAAGCCTCTGCTGGCACATAGTCCCCAGCTTTTTTGAATTTTTTTTTAAAATTTTTTTTATTTGAAAATGTTGGCAGACACGGACTACAGTAAACATGTACTTTGACTAATATTTCCATTGTTTTTCAGCTTTTTGTTAACATATACAAACAAACAACAAACCTGTCCCACCCACTGGTACACCCACCCAGAAGGAGAGAGAAGTAAATAACTAAAAAGGTCACCTCATTTCGCTGTGCCAGACGTCATTATATTTATGTGTACATAAACTGTACATCTGTATGTAGACGCGCCTGCATCACTCTACAAAGTAAGTACACAATCATCACATCATACAAATACACTATGCCCAAAAATCTAATGACAACAGGATTGGCCAGTAGGTAGAAATCAGAATGCCCAAATGATTACTTGTCCAACAGAAAGAGAGTAAAATGAATACATTTATAAAAAAAAAAACCAGTTATGTCTATTGTGCGCCTCATGATTTAGGGTCTAGACCAAGAAATACTGCTAGGGGGTATCAGGCCTAGTTTTGAGTTTCTCTTAGTATGTCAGAACTGGGTCCCAGGTGGAGAATAATTTGTTCCTTGACCCCCTAAGTGAGTATTTTATTTTCTCCAATTGTATGAATTGCATCAGCTCACCACGCCTTAGGTGGATTTGTTGATTTCCAATGCAACAGTATTCTTCTACGAGCAAGAAGTGTTGTAGATCAATATTAAGAGCCTCAGAGAGTGTTTTAAAGATCATGCCAGAGCAGGGCATGACCAATACATGTGAGTTAAGTTAGCACGGGTATTACGGCATCTGTTACAACTAGCATCTGAATTAGGGTACATTTTAGCTAATCTTGCTTTTGAGAAATGAGCTCGATGCAGAACTTTGAATTGTATTATGCTAAGTTTTGCACAAGAGGAACTGTCATTCACTCTTTGTAAAGCACCATTCCACATGTTGTAAAGCACTGTTCCCAGTCTGCCCTTATCTTTGCCAGGGTTACGTTTTTAAGAAAGGCTATACAGTCATGTATTCTTGAAATTAGCCTTTTTGAGTCGAATGGGAATTCTAGCATATCATCTCAGCCTGACACTGAAGAGTGTCAGGCATGATATGCTAGAATTCCCATTCTAGCATATCCAAGATGTTTGGAAAGTTAGTGTCATGAAATATCGAAATAAGCTGGACCGAGGAAGGCTAAATTTGTGTGATAAATCCTCAAAGCTGGCAAATACACAGTTTATGTACATATCCTTAAATTTAACGATGCCTTTTCTTTGCCATAGAGAGAATGTAGCATCTAATCTAGCTGGGGGTCTAGCTGGTTATTGCATATAGGGCTTATGTTAAGAATTGGATTGTTTGTGAAATGTGAGATAGAAACTGGAAGACTGGAAGTGACCAGGGCTGTAAGAGATGTTGAGCTGCAAGATCTAGCTTCATAGTGACACCAGTCTGTATCTGGAGCATGAAACCATCATTTTTTGAACATTTGTTGCCCAATAGTAGTAGAAAAGATTAGGAAGAGCAAGCCCTCCCTGTAATTTAGGCCTCTGCAGAAGTTCTATATGTAATACGTTATCCTCAATTTGAAGCGGCAAGTTATTAACAGGGTAGCATTCACTTTTACAAAAATTTAGTTTATACCCAGAACATTTACCAAATCTTAACAAGGCGTGAATAATGGGGATAACAGTCCCCAGCTTTTATTGAAGCACGTCCACACACAACTGACTGTGGACTAAAGCTGCTAATGCAACCCTCCTTGTGTCTCCATTGCCCTTCCCCTACTTCAATCTGTCTTTACACATCCCTCACTTTTTCCAAGCCTGTACCTCTCAATGATGTTCTCCTCTTTTACATTCAAACTCCATCTCCTGCTTACTTTCACTACAGTCTTTTAATTTCCGTCCTCCTTTATCTTGCTTCTCATTTTCCTGATGATGCTTTCACTCTTCAGGTTCATAGTTCATCTTCCGCTTTCTTTCACTCCATCCTGCTTTGATTTCCTTCCCTTTCCCTCATCTTAAAGTCTCTCTTTTTTCAGTTTTTGATACAATTTAATCATGTTTTTTAATACCCCATGGACCACAGCTTTAGTCAGGCAGTACAGTCCGTTGTGCAAATGTCTTTCATCATATGAATAATAGTCTATTCAGACAAAACACAGGATATCAAACAGTTACTCAGAAAATTAAATTAAAGGCTTACCTCGACTATTTCTATCTTATCAAGCTGTAGAGTACCATCCAGAGTCCTCTACGATTCAGGAGCAGTATGGCCAACCATGCAGGTGAGCGGAGAGCAATGTATTTGGTCAACAGTCCAAGTTCAAGATGAGACTGACAGGCTAAGGCTGTGTTCACAGAGTCCCAAACTGTTGGAGAACACCGGAAGTTGCTCATTTACACCATGTTTGCTAACTAGCAAGCTACTTGCTCACGTTCACAGCAGCCAAATTATTATATCCAGGATATTGTTTATTTATAATGCATGCAATACTTGACTTATTTCTTTACTGGCTTGTATAAAGGCAATACCGCATGAATATGAGTTCACAGTTAATTACAATACCTCCTTGGCATAGTGGAGTTTGGTTTATGCTGTTTTGCCGGTTACACTTGTCTTTTTGCTTCTTCCCACTACATTGTGTTTTACGCCCTCTGGCATTTCGGAGAATATTGCAACAGTGTTTTGAGTACGAACACCTCTTTGCATGCTCGGAGGTTGCGCGCCATCTGCGGAGGCTCGCGCTACGGTGCCAAGCACAAGTATAAACAAAGCTTTACAATGCGGGCTGTGGGTTTTGTTCAATCACTGTGTTTCAGTGTTTTTTCCTTAGTCCCGAGGGAACAATTTCCTCCTTGCTCACGCAAGACTGGTTATCTCTCCACCACATAAGGCTGAGCAAAGAAAGGATGTTAATGACCTTTTGACCTTTATGACATTTACAGGTTCCAGGAGCTTTATGTATGAACAAAGAAACAGTTATACTGTGTTGTTTAATTGTCTGGTGTGTCATACTCTATGCTCCGTGGACCCTATTATTAGCAGGGCTGCTGTTTATTCTGGTTTCTCTTTCAAACCCTCTCCATCCTTTGCTCATGTGTTCTCTCTCCGATCTTGTCCTGTCTTTTTCTCTCTTTTGTAATTGTCCCCGAGCCAGGGCCATGGAGGCAGACGAGGAGATGATTACACAGAAGTTGTTGTTATGTAATTCATTATCTTGCTCTGTCTTGATTGGCTCACTTGAAGGGAGGAGGGGCGGTACGGGGCAGAGAGGGAATAAAAAACAGTGTGTGGTGGCTGGCATTGCATTCTTACATGGGTCATTGGTTTGGTTTATATATACACAGTATATAGGAGGCCTAAATTACAATTTCTGCACTCATATGTCATAATGCATGAGTTAACCAAGCCTCTATTGCTAGCCAGTGAAAGGGTGTTCAATGAAGCTGTTCTTTTGCTTGTGGCAAACCAAATAATGGGTATTCTTCGGGTATTTTTTTTTAAGACACTTAAGCACCAGTGGCGAAATCTGTTCAAAATAGGAGCTTGATTGTCTTGTGGATATTTTAAGTCCTGTTGTCTTAAAATAATCATTGGGCAATTCCAGACCATGGTCAAGCCCTACACCCCTGCCCAACCACTTTGCTCTGTTGCCTCGAGGCGATTGGTTGCCCCGTCGCTCAGAGGTCCCTGCGGCCGATCGACCCGGTCACGGCTGTTTTCTGTCCTGGCCCCACAATGGTGGAATGAACTCCCCACTGACGTCAGGACAGTAGAGTCGCTGCCCATCTTTTGGCGCAGGCTGAAAACTCACCTCTTCAAGAAGTACCACCCTGCGCCTTCCACTTAGCACTTATTGTATTCGTATTAGTTTGTTTCTGCACTGTACTTTTGCTCTGCTTTATGCTCTTAGATGCTTGTGTAAACAAGGAGATGCACTTATGACTTCTGGTGACTAATGGTTCTCTTGAATACCTATGTTGAATACACTTGATAAAAGCGTCTGCAGCAGTCCCCAACCTTTTTTGCACCACGGACCGGTTTCATGTAAGACAATATTTTCACGGACCGGCCTTCAAGGTGTGGCAGATAAACACAACGAAAGAAAATGATACGATCGGCATGAAAACAAATATAAAACGCATAACAAATACAACTCACAATAACGCTGAATCAGTGGGAGCCCTGAGCTTGTTTCTCTGCAACGAGACGGTCCCATCTGGGGGTAATGGGAGACAATGACGCCCGAAGTGTGTTCCTGATGTCCAGTCTACTCTGTAATTTTGTTTTGATTGCCGTCACTGCAGAAAATCATGCTTCACAAAGAGGATGTTGGAAATGGAAGCAGGGTTTTCGGTGCTTTTGTGGCGATTTCAGGATACTCAGCCGTCATTTGCAATCTCCAGCAGTTGATCTTCCTCTGTGGCCACATATTCTGCAGAGCGGGCTTGGCGCGTAGGACTCCTGATATTGTCTGTTAAATTAAGCTTTCTTTTTCTTGGAAGTTGTAGGTTCTTCTTCTGTCTCCTTGGTGGGCCTTTTCCTCATCCCCTCTCAGTGGTTGCAGCAGAGACTACAACCCATCATGGCATCTGGTTAACTGACTACAATTCCCATAGTCAGCAGGGCAGCCGGGGCCAAGGCTGTTGCCCAGCTAAAAGAGAGCTGGCTGATTACCCTGGGGAAGCTGGTGTGGGGACAAAGGAGAAAACATTTGGAAAGAGAAAGAGGACAGGAGCGGATGAAAAGAGAAAGAGTTTTAGGTTATGTTCAAGACAATGAACCAGCAGTAAACTGAAGATACTTATGATTGTTTTTTGTAGCGGCTGTCTGCTGGAATGAAGTTTACCTTTTGCTAAAAGTGTCACGGGGCACGATGGAGGACTCAAACGCAGACCAGGCAGAGTAGCGTGAAGCAGGCGTTTTATTAAACACAAATAGGAATATTTACCACACAACAGGGAGTCCAAGCACAAGACAAGAGATGAGGGGGAAAATCCAGAGGAAAACGAGGCAGGGCAGGCAGGAACCGGGAACAGGACGGGGAAACCGGGAACAGGACGAGCAAAAACGGGCGGGTAGACATGAACACAAACAATGACCTGGCAGTGAGTGAGTGAGAGACAGGGGTTTATAAAGTGGTTTGAACAGGTGAGGGGAGTTGTGCTGATGAGGAGGGAGTGCTTGATTAGAGGCAGGTGAAGCTACACAAAGACACACAGAAAACACAAGGCAAAGCCTGATCGTGACAAAAATAATCTGAATACAGTATTTTGAGTTAGAAACCACCGCTTGTGGTCTTGATTTGTGCACCCACGCCTCACAAGTCAATCCCGGTGGAGAATGCCAAATATGGAGGGGTGGGTGAGAGCGAATGTCCTTCAGTGGTTTGACTATTTGAGAACGAGTGAGAACGCAATGGAGGAAATGCTTAAGCTGCTGGCGCAAAGCACCCAGCTCCAGATGGAGGCTAACCGGGCTCTGGTGGAGGAGCAAAGAAAAGCCAACATGTTGAAGGAAGAGGAACTCAGGCTTTTGCTCCAACCCTACCGAGCCCCAACCCTGTGGCCAGTGATTTTATCCCTAAAATGGGACCCACCGATGATCCAGAAGCCTATCTTCATGCGTTGGAAAATACGGCAATCAGAGAAAAATGGCCGAAAGACCAGTGGGTTGGTATCCTTGCCCCATTCCTGTCCGGTGAGTCACAGAAAGCTTTTCAAGACCGAGATAGCACAATTGCCAATGACCATGATGTCCTGAAAGAGGAAATGTAAAGTAGAATAGGACTTACTAAGTTTGGAATGGCCCAGCGGTTCCACAATTAGGGCTTTAGGAATGACCAACCCCCCCGGGCACAGATGCATGAGCTAATACGTATCACAAAGAAATGGCTTGATCCGGATAAAACCCCTGCAGCAGCTATAGTGGAAGCCATTGTTGTAGATCGATACTTAAAGGCACTGCCCTATGATGCAAAGAGGGTTATTAGCCACAGTGCTCCAGTTACAGCCGTTGCCTTGGTGGAACAGTACCAGGCCACTAATGAAATGCTCCGCATGGGGAAAAAAGGAGCAACCCATGTCTCAAGGACGCTCAGGAAATCCATGTCTCCAGCCCCACAGACCCACTCAAAGTAACACAACCCGGCAGATTAATATACAGAGACATTATCAGACTGAGCGAGAGCAAAGAAAACGAAGTCCAGAGGGGGAGACTCGGAGATGCTACAGATGCGGGGAGCTGGGACATATCTCATGGCAATGCGATAAAGGGGACGTACACACTCAGAAAGGATGTGTTAATATCTTACACACTTCTTGTGTTAGTACTATTTCAACACATGTTGTGTTGAAATATCCAATGTTTGTGTTAAAATAATAAAAATATTTCACAGGAGTGACCAACACAACATGTGTTAAATTATTGTCCAATCGAGTTGCACACTGCGGTGCCAACGTCATCATCCAAATAAAAACCCTCCCAAAAGTCAATCCATTTTTACTACTCCACACTCTAGTCCAGTAGATGGCGGTAATGTTGGTTTGTCAACCGCCGTTAACATCCAAAGAAGAAGAAGAAGAACGACTTACTTATGACTGTGACAGCGGGTTGCTGGGGCGAGGAAAGTAAACGCAAATAGGTAAGTTATTCATCAATAGTAGCGCTAATGCTGTTGAAAGTACGTTTCCGAGCTTGTGAAATGTAGGCAGAGTTTTCGAAAATGTAACGTTATTCATTGGAAAACAGTAACTCAACAAGTGGTAATTAACTTTAACGTTGTATCGCGACGGCATTAAAAGTGAATATCACGTAACTGCTTTCTCCGTATTGGCGTTACACTACTAGTGTCGTGTGTTTATGTTGGCTGTGAAATATGGAATGAGCTAAACGTTATATAATTGTATGGGTCTGCATCTTATCTGATGCTACAAGCTAACGTTAACGTGATGGATGCTGTCACCAGTCAAAGTCATGGTTGCATTAGCATTACTTTAGCAGACAGCTCACGGTAATGTTAACGTTCAATGTTACCATTCCTTTCTTGAAAGTTAACGGTAACACAAGGTTAGCCTTATAGATATTCACCATGATGTAAAACAGAGCGGCTACATTTAGCAAGTGTTTTTGACAAGGTAAGCTGTAGTAATAAGCATTAAGGGGGTGGGTTGGCGTCATGTTTCTTCGTACAGTCGGCGAATGTTAATGCTAGTTAATAGCTAACGTAACTTGGATGTCTAGCTAATGTTAGCTCAGTAATGTCGACGAAATGTTCGCCAAAGTTCTTCACAAGGTTGACGTAACAAAAACAACAGTTGGGGGTTAGGTTGTAATGCTTTCCACTATATATACTGTAATGCAGGTTAACATAATTAGGTTGTGAACTAAATTGGCAGTCAAGTGCTAAAGGCGGGAAAAGGAAGATTCGCAAGCTAGCTAGATTTTCTGGACGGTGCCATTTTGTTCATTGTTCAGGCCTGTTTCAATCTCAAAATTATTTTTCAAATCAGTTGGAGGAAGTTCTGTCAGTAATAATGTGTGATACGTTGATATGGTACAAACAATTTAACTGGGTTAAGTTAGGATAGTGGATGTCACATTTGCAAAATAACACTATCTTTTTGCTTTTTTACAGCTTTCAAATGGAAGGGAGTGAGACTCCCAAGACACTTGTAACAGTGTTCCTAGATGGCAGGGAGATGTGTAAGAAGATACATCAACTGAACACTATTGCAGAAATTCTTGATGCCTGCAAAAGTTCATTGACTTGTAATGCAGAATGTGATAGACTTCTAAAATTTAACATAGATTTTAGTGAATTCATTGACACAGACATCAACAGCAATGTCCAAAACTTTGATGAATATCAAATTTTGTTCAAGTCAATCAAGCCAAATGACCCATGGAAGCAGCTGGTATGTACTGTATATTTACATAGATACAAATAGTTATGTACACAGTGATCAAGTTGGAATATTGTTGTTGTACAGAGATGTGATGTATAGGTGTGATACTGATGTGCAGCTGTACATTTACATTGTTCCTGATCAATCAGTGACATTATTTTCTTTTTAAGGCTGAACCACCGAGTACAGATGCAGCTGGTCCAAGTGGTCAGTGGTATGTGTCTGAGAGATGCATAGATACTAGTATCAGATATTGGGCTGATATTTATATAATAATTATAATTATATTAATAATTTCATCCTATACCAAGATTTAACTGTTGAATGATTTATTTTGCTCATGGAAGCATGTTGGATCTCTTCTGCTCCATATTGTAAGGCTGTGAACACTATCTTCTCAATTATTATTGCTCTTGTTCAAGTGGTGACATCATTTTCTTTTAAAGGCTGAACAGTTGAGTGCCGGTGCAGCTCGTCCAAGTAGTCAACTGGAGGTATGTGTCTATTGGATATACTAGTGTCAGATATTGGGCCGATACCATGGTAAAACGTCTAGTGACCTAATGTTCAATTTGGCATAGTGGGGGGTTGGTGTTTGTGTCAGAAGTTTAGGACCATTGCATGTAAAATGGAATGTGTTCTTTGTAATTTGCCTTTCCAGAATGGTCAAGGACAAATTGATGGTGCGCACAGATTTGATGCAGCCAGTCTGACAGCGCTCATTGAGAGCAAGGCCCAAGTGTACGAGCCGAATATGAAAAATCAGGAACACTCTCCGTGTCATCCAGAAAACTTATTGTGAAGATAGGTGTCTGTGATCTGGTGGAGCGAAGGGGATTGTGAGTTAATTTTAAATGTTTCCCTTTATTAGAGGTTATGAATATAAAGATCTTGCTTTTCTATCAAACTATTCAAATCATTGGTGACAATTAAATACAGTAGTTCATTCTTCTGAAATTATGCAGGACATATTCAGAGGAACTAATGTGAGCATTTAAAGTAATCACAAGGTAGTTTTTTCAAATGTATGTAATTAACCGTGGTGAAATTCACTACTCATGAATGCATTGTAATGTATGTATTCTCTGTTCTCTATACAAGCCTTGTATAGTTTTCTATTTTTTCTGCCCTCAAGATTCTTCATTTTGCTTTCAGTTACCCTTCAAATGCTGACAAACTGATTTTGGCTAAAAGCATAATAACAGTCTTCCCATCACTGAAGATCAAGATGCAAGAAGAGAATGAAGGATTTGTAAGTGTAAACGGATGTCTTACAGTAAAATAACATTTGCATATGAATATTTGCTTAAACTTATTGGCCTACTAGTTATAAAGCCACTGTGTTTGAGATAAGGTCATATTGCAGAGCTTGGTTTTAGAGGATGACTCAAATGTTTTTGATGTATTTTCTCCATGTCATTCTTACCTTGATATTTGGTGATAAATGCAATTGTTTATCTTTTACTCACGTTCGAATATGCAACAGAATTTGATTAGATTTAGGGTAATAATGTTACTGTGTATGAATAACTTCTTTGAGGTTGTATTAAGGCAAGAATAGCATAAAGAATTGTGGAGTTATCCTTTTATTAAACTATTTCCTTTATTTAACTGTGTCCAGGAGCACTTCTATGACCCAGTGTCCCACTGTGGATTCATTGAACTGAAACTGAGAAACCTACAGAGAACCCTCCATGATGATCAGCGACGCTATCGCAAGCGAGGGAGGTCTAGTAATCCATCTGGAGTTAGTATAACACTGGAAGTGATTGCAGATGGGGAAGAAGAGTCCATCAAGGAGTGGATACCCAGCACCAAAAGGATGAGACCATCTCCTGAGAACCTTGCATCTATCAAAATGGGCATGGAGAAAACCTTCACCAACCGAAGGTTCTGGATCACAAGCAAGTCACCAACAGTGGCTGAGGTTTTTCAGCAGTACCCTCGTTTTGTAGACATGCCATACTTGGTAAGTATACAGCATATTGTATTGCAGATGCACATCTGAAGCTTAGACAACTGGCATAAATACGCTTTTGTATATTTTAATGATACATTTAGCTGTGTTTCATTTCAATATTAAAGGGGAAAACCACCTAAAATTGGAATTTCAATGTTATGTAACACAAATTGTACCCATATACTCAGAACATTCCCATGGGTGCTCTGTCATTTATAACATTTTTCCCAATTAATTGTCTGTGGAGCAGTACCAGACTTTATACTTAATGACAAATTGTAGTTTTAACACTCTAGGTTTTGGATTTTGGGGGAGGGTTGTTCATGTTGACTAATATATTTTGGACTGTCTTAGACCAGTGATTCTCAACTGGTGGGTCGTGGACCGGTTTTCAGTGGGTCGCGGGCCTTTGCCTGACAAAAAAAATAAAAATGTTGTGATTTTATTTTGAAGGGCATTTTTTATATATACATACAGTATATACATACACACACACACAGTTGTATGAAAAAGTGTTTTCCCCCTTCCTGATTTCTTATTTTTTTGCATGTTTGTCACACTTAAATGTTTCAGATCATCAAACAAATTTAAATATTAGACAAAGATAACACAAGTAAACACAAAATGCAGTTTTTAAATGAAGGTTTTTATTATTAAGGGGAAAAAAATATCCAAACCTACATGGCCCTGTGTGAAAAAGTGATTGCCCCCTAAACCTAATAACTGGTTGGGCCACCCTTAGCAGCAACAACTGCAATCAAGCGTTTGCGATAACTGGCAATGAGTCTTTTACAGCGCTGTAGAGGAATTTTGGCCCACTCATCTTTGCAGAATTGTTGTAATTCAGCCACATTGGAGGGTTTTCGAGCATGAACCGCCTTTTTAAGGTCATGCCACAGCATCTCAATCGGATTCAGGTCGGGACTTTGACTAGGCCACTCCAAAGTCTTCATTTTGTTTTTCTTAAGCCATTCAGAGGTGGACTTGCTGGTGTGTTTTGGATCATTGTCCTGCTGCAGAACCCAAGTGCGCTTCAGCTTGAGGTCACGAACAGATGGCCAGACATTCTCCTTCAGGATTTTTTGGTAGACAGCAGAATTCATGGTTCCATTTACCACAGCAAGTCTTCCAGGTCCTGAAGCAGCAAAACAGCCCCAGACCATCACACTACCACCACCATATTTTACTGTTGGTATGATGTTCCTTTTCTGAAATGCCGTGTTACTTTTACGCCAGATGTAATGGGACATACACCTTCCAAAAAGTTCAACTTTTGTCTCGTCAGTCCACAGAGTATTTTCCCAAAAGTCTTGGGGATCATCAAGATGTTTTCTGGCAAAACTGAGACGAGCCTTTATGTTCTTTTTGCTCAGCAGTGGTTTTCATCTTGGAACTCTGCCATGCAGGCCATTTTTGCCCAGTCTCTTTCTCATGGTGGAGTCATGAACACTGACCTTAATTGAGGCAAGTGAGGCCTGCAGTTCTTTGGATGTTGTTCTGGGGTCTTTTGTGACCTCTTGGATGAGTCGTCGCTGCGCTCTTGGGGTAATTTTGGTCGGCCGGCCACTCCTGGGAAGGTTCACCACTGTTCCATGTTTTCGCCATTTGTGGATAATGGCTCTCACTGTGGTTTGCTGGAGTCCCAAAGCTTTAGAAATGGCTTTGTAACCTTTTCCAGACTGATAGATCTCAATTACTTTGTTTCTCATTTGTTCCTGAATTTCTTTGGATCGCAGCATGATGTCTAGCTTTTGAGGATCTTTTGGTCTACCTCACTTTGTCAGGCAGGTCCTATTTAAGTGATTTCTTGATTGAGAATAGGTGTGGCAGTAATCAGGCCTGGGTGTGGCTAGAGAAATTCAACTCAGCTTTCCAAAGATGTGATAAACCACAGTTAATTTATGTTTTAACAGTGGGGGGCAATCACTTTTTTACACAGGGCCATGTAGGTTTGGATTTTTTTTTCCCCCTTAATAATAAAAACCTTCATTTAAAAACTGCATTTTGTGTTTACTTGTGTTATCTTTGTCTAATATTTAAATTTGTTTGATGATCTGAAACATTTAAGTGTGACAAAGAAATAAGGTAAGAAATCAGGAAGGGGGCAAACACTTTTTCATACAACTGTGTGTGTGTATGTATGTGTATATATATATATATATATATATATATAATTATAATTGATAAAAGTCCTTACGGTTGAAGTAATAAAGATGTTTTTTGAATGCATGTGTGCTTAGATTTGAAAGTACAACTCACTGCTTGCATCTATTCCATGAACTTGTGTGTCAGGTCTGTGCTGTGTGTGCAGCTCACAGGCACCAAACCAGCGTTACTGAGAGCCATTAATGAGAGAGTTGACAGAGTTATTAGCTGATCGCTGGAAGTCAGTGATCTGTGTTAGAGAGGATTAGGTTCCACACGTCCTGCACAACCTCACTGGAGCCAGGAGCTCAGTCTCAGGGAAGCTCATTAGATTTAAATATGGCTGTCTAGAGCAAATAGTAGACAAGATAGATGTAAACTGCTATCATGATGATGGTGCAATACAGAAGGCCGAGCATGAATGTGTGTCTCTGTGTGTGCCGCTGTGCATTAAAATGAAAAATGTAAATATACTTTGCCTAATCACTGCTTCATATTCAGATTTGATTATCTGCTGTAACAAGATGTTAGTCACTGAGAGTGAAATAACCAAGTGTAGGAAAAATATGTTACTGTCAGACCCCATTGCTGATAGTAAGAAGCTTATTGAAGAATAGATTTTTATGTATTTCAATATTCTTTCAATTTTCGGAAACACCTTTCAATCAAGGGTACTAACAGCCACCCCTTCTCCAAGCCACTAATTTTGGATTCACACACGTGTACACACACACACACACACACATTGGGCATAACTTTCACCCTCAAACCCTTCACCAATATATGGACATTACCAAGTCTGCAAAAATACAAACACAAGACGTTGGCATTCACACCTAAGCTGTGAGCCAGCATAAACTAAAGGCTGGTACTTTGTAACTTTCGTGAAAAAGTCCAAAAGATGAATAGACAATAAATATACAGATTTGCACAGTAGGCCTAATGAGGGGCACAGTGGGCATAATGAGCCAGGAAACCAGCCTTTGACCGGAGATCCAGGGTTTGAGCAGTGGCGGGCCGTGCATTTTATACCTGGGCCTTCACTGCTGTCCTGCAGCTGAAATACCACCTTATAACCACATTGTGGCGCCACAGCTATTATTCATTTTTAAGGCTGTAACTATGTACGTCTTCGTATTAAACCGTTCGGTACGATTCATTTGAATAATGCTAGAGAATTTAGAAAATGCAAAAGCCTAAATTCAGGAAAATATAATGTTCTCAGCTGGTCTGGCTGTGGGATCCACCATCATTCCTTAATAACAAGCCGCGACCCAAAGAGATTATCATAGGACTTTACTTTCATAACTTGAAAGTTGAACGTACTGCTCTGCAATGTCTTTCCTCGTCTCAGTCTCCTGTGTCATGGTGTCTGGTGCAACTCACTCAGTCAGAATGTCCATATTTGATTGGCTGAGCTGCATCACGTGATGTGATTCACTACCCATCAGCCTCTGCTGGCTGTTAAGTTTCATTTCACGATAGTCACGTGCTCTCGCCCACTGACCAATCACAGCACACTCTGCACCTCGCGGCAAAGCTACACATGGACACTGAGCGGCATGTAATGCTGACGTCATTGTAGGCCGGCGTGCAGGCTCTGATAGTCAAAGAATACGCCCAACATGTCAAATTAAAGATTTGATTGGTTGAACACTATGACAATCAACAATATCGTCCCCATTTACTTTAATCTGCACTGGCTGCAGGTGAGACTCTGCAGGCCTCGGGCCTCTCTTCTTACCTAGAGACACAGAGGTGAGATCTGATTGGATAAAAGCTCTACTTAAAACAAGCTGCACTGGAAGCAGAGCAACTGAGGAAGACAGTAGCTGTGCAATGAGAAAATAAGCTAATGGGAAAAATATTTTTATAAATTACAATACATGTAGTGTATTTAAGAAAAATGATTGAATTATAAAATAGATATAGCTTTGTGATTCTGTTTAGGCCAGCAGAGAAGGCCTTGCAGCCCCTGACGGCCCACCACTGGGTTTGAGACCTTGTGCCAGTAAGCAGATAAGCAAGTTCTTTAGACGGTGCAGGATTTCTTGTAGGGTGAATACATATCATTTTTTAATCCTGCATTTACATTGACTCATGTCACATTGGAGTACACAGAAATGTTCAAACTAAGGCATTCTGGTGGTTCTAGCGATGCTATCATGTGCCCTGTTGAAGCTTTGCATACTTCTGACTTCAGTCATGAATTATACAGTAGGTTGTGGTGAAAAAGCTGCTTGAACTGTAAATGAGTTTACATTGACAAGTAAACCCAGGGCAACTTGAATACGCTATTGATTTTCAGTGTGTGTCCATGCATGTTTTTACACTGAGGCTGTGATACCACAACAAAACTTGTCTTTTACAGTTCCTAATTGAAAAGGAAATCACACGAATCCTTTTCTAGGGCAAGTCCATTGCTTCACTTTAAAGGTGCAGCCTGTAGTATGTGGCAGCATCTAGCGGTGAGGCTGCAGAGTGCAAAGATCTGCCGTGTGCCAAGCATATAGGAGAACTGTCCTATCTAGAACCAGTGTTTGTTTTCTCCGTGAAGAGGACAAGCTCTGTATGTAGTTATAAATGGCTTATTTTAAGTAAACGAAACACAACAATTATAAAACATAATTATTAACATTATATTTCATTTCGGCCAATTGCCTTGTCATTCACCTCTGTGGGTGTGAGCCCAGAGAATATAGCCGTCTTAATGCTCTAATGATATTATCACTAAACAACAATGAACTAATGTGGTGGAGAATGTATCTCCTATCTGCCAATCTCCTTTGATCAAGTGAAGTGTTTGGTAGGTGGGTATGTTGGTAATCTTTATAGCAATTTTAATTGCTCCCATAATTCCCCTGTTCCACTTATTTTCACAGTGATTCAAAACCTGCTGACAGCAGTAGCCAGCTGCCAAGCAGCAACTGGCGTACTTATTATTTCACAATCAGGAGTCTTTTATTTACCTCCATCACCACTCACAGTCTCCATGGGAGCTAATGGAGATGTTTTTCTTATTAAAATGAGACAACAAGGGGAGGATGAGCAACCTGAGCTCCACAAAGTTTTTGCCCACTGACCACACAAGCATATAGCACATCCTGCATTGGTTGCATTGTAAATAACAGCAGTCCTGTCTCACCATTGAGAAAATTAATTGAAGTTAAATATGTGCAAAAACCGAGAGCACTCCCTAAAAAGTTAGCTGAAAGCTCAAAAAGCTTTGTGCCATGTTTGGCGTCTCTGAGCTGCATCAGCGGATTCAGTGGAAGTTCAGGGCTCTTCTTCAGGGCTCGTTTGTCAAATACTTCACAATACTGCAGTTATTGTGGTTATGGCTCGCCCCTCAACAAAAGTATTATTGTGTGTAGACCAGGAAGTTTCCAAAGTGGTTTATGGGCTGTTGTATTTATTTGGAAGCGGGGGTGTTGGACAATTGATTCATTCGAATTTATGCTCCTTTCTCTCCTGCACTTTCTTACTATTTCACAGTACTGTGAAGAGTCTTTTTCTTCGAATGGTATTTGCTATTTCTCCCCTTTTATCTAATAAAATATGTTAGCATATTCACACTAATGTGGAGGTTGCCAGTTTTAACCTTTCTACCCCTAGCCATATTTTTAGGCCTCTGCTCGAAAATTGCATACCCGAACTACAAGGTCTATTTGAATAATGTTGATGCTATAATAAAGGTAACGCTTGTGAGATTTGTTCAGATGTGTAAATATTGTGTATATGTTACTGGTTAAGAGTAAATGAAGATGGCACACAGCTCAAATTGAAAAGTTTCAGGTTCGCCTGAAAAAAAAGCACTGAAAGCATGATTATCTCTTTTGAATGATGCTAATGAAAGTTTAAAACTCTCCCAAATCATAGCACAACATGTGAACAGTCTCTGTGAAAAATATGACTTTGATAAAGTGAAGCAGAATAAAATTAGAGAGGTTTTAGTATAGAGGTCAGGCGAGGTCAACCAAATTGAAATTTTGGAACCAGCTGTTCCATTGGAATTGTATATACTATATAACTATAAATTTCACTTGTTTTATCACTAATAGTGTTCAATGTATCCAAATACAGCAGTTTGGCATCATTTTGAGAGCCTGAATCCTCTCTGAGCCTGTTTCTGTCTGTCATCCGTGGGATTTTCTCGTCTGAATTTCAGTTTCCCTGTGTGTATGTGGGCCTATCTCAGCCGAGGATTGCTCAATTTCAGTCAATGAACCCTCCTTCGACGCGTTAGAGTCCATACAATTGAGTGGGGGTAACGTGGTATTGATTGACAGACTCCTTAGCCAGTCAGAATCAAAACTGCGCTGTCCCTCGCGGAGCGTAACATTCAATTCGCCGAAAGTCAAATCCCTACCCCCACCTCCCCTAAATTAGGTAGACCCCCCCTTTCTTCAGGAAACAGTTCAGAGACACAACAGGATATACGTCGAACACATTTGATTCGAAATAAGCCAGGATTTATCCGTTCTCTTCACGAAATCAGCTCACGGTAAGGTGCAGTTATGATTTTTAGCGGTGAAGCAGTTTGTTGTTCTAGTGCTTGTTTGCTCACAGCTCTGTAATGGTTTCACGGTGAGAAATTCTGAAGATATCTTTGGAATCTGTGTGTTATTGGCGTGCTTTCTGCTATTTCGGTTTTCCGTGTTAGCCTTTAGCTTCTTCTTCTTAGCACCTACCGGAGTGCGTGGTCAGCTCAGCAATGGCAAAAAAAGAGTGATATTGTGGTAATTGTTTTAGATGCTTATATTAGTTGTGTAGAATTGTGTGTGGAGTGTGTAAAATGGCTTGCATGATATTTTTACCCAGAATTTCTTCTTTAACTGGGTATATAACATGTGTGTAACATCATTATATTCGTTTCTGAAAAGTGCATTCTACAACACTCTCTTCGCTAAACTTTCTCGCTGGAACCCCAAATGGTCTTCGCTCGGAGGCTGTAATTGTAAATGTCATTTATTTTACAGGCTATAACTGGCATCTTGCCTTGTTTTATCTGTTGGCCTAGATGTAATGTTACTTTACTTAAAGTCACTATGGAGAATTGTTTCAAATTAGTCTGATTGCCTACATTTCCGTGATGTCCTATACGTATATGCGTTGCTTTAATCCCCAGGTACGCTTTTACTAATAACGTGATTGACAGGTGGTCAGTGAATTTGGAATAGTTACATCAAATCTAGTACTTAATCAATCACTAATTGTAATGTGTTGTACATGTGTTATAGGAATAATTTGTAACCTAGTTTCCTTTAACAAACCAGTCCTGGAAGAATAAAAGATGCCTTCTTTGCTGAATAATACACAACCTTAAAAAATCCGTATAATCCTGGCAAGAAAAATGGATCCTTGTAACATTTAATTATTAGAAATTGCTGCGTAGAAAAGTTTTGTAATAATAGCCCTTCAGAGGAATACATAAGCATTTACCAAGAGATAAGGCCTGTGGTTGTTTGCTCTGTAATTAAGGACACCACAGCTCCTGCAGCTACTCAGCTCTCTCCTCCTCTTTTCCTCTCCTCTTTGGCAGCAGTGTTCAGTGTAATCTCTGGTTCTAATAAAAACACACACAAATGCAGATGCATGCATGCACACACACTGTGAAATCCCTTTAGCTGGAAGAGCATGCCGTCTTAGCGGTGCAGGCCTTCACCACGTCCAGGCTATATATAGAAGTCATCATAGTCGTCTTTCAGGCCCCCTCATCTATTCTCCCCCTCTTCTTCTTTTCTGTATTAACCGCACCAGTGGTTTTCTTTTCCTAAAGTGCTTTCTTGCTGGACAGCCCATCCTCATGGCTGTCCTTGAAAAGGTTACGCACATGTTTCATTCTTCTACATTTTGTCTGTCTGCTGCAGAGAGAAAGGGGGGAGAGAGATGGAAAGAGAGAGAGACACACAGTCCCTCCTGATTGAGAATGATTAAAAGCAGCGGGTTGTCACACCCTGCTGGTACTGATGACACGACAAAATTACAGCATGTTAAAGACAGTATAGAAGGAGGGGGAGGAGGAAGGGAGCAGGAGGGAGAAAACAGGGAAAGAAATTGCAATCCAAAACCTGTTTCAACAAATTGATGTTGAGTAGAGCCTGAAGTCCCTTGTGTCTCGCTCCCCCCCCTGCATCAGCTGCCTCATTATACACCGAATGACCTCATTATTTCCTTGAAAAACAGGCGTTTCCCTGTACGACCCCCAGCCTTGATATAGGGCCCCTAGGACCCCATTAAAGCGACGCTCTGTTTGAAGACCACTCAGAGACTGAGACTGCTTCTCTTGATTCACAGCTGTTAATGTACCAACTGTTGTAGTGCAGCAGCTCTTAGCTGCTTGCAGTGATGTTGTTAAAGTTAATGTTTTATTATGGTGTCTCTGATTTGCCATCTGGACTGCATGGCAGTGCAGACATTAGTATGGTGACAGCAGTGCCACGTCCTATGCCTATCAACATCTCTGGGTGTAGGAGATCATTTGAAGCGTCTTTTTTCATCCTTTTTTTCTTGCCAGGTAAGAAGGTGAAAATGGATGATCAATGATTTAATACAGATGAACATATCTGAGACAATTTTAAATCACTTTGCAATACAAATAGAGAGGCACTGCATATACTGTATTTAGAAGCAGATATTAAGATGTGTAGAAGGTGCAAACCAGAAAAAAAATATCAGTTCAAAGTGAGACTTTAATTGGTTGCAAAAGTGCTCTGTGCCTTGCAAAGATTAAGAAATCTCATAGAATTATAATGTTGAATGGATTGCTGCATGTACCCTTGCCAAAAAGTTCTTCAAATGAAATGGCAAAACACCTAGTTTGTGATCTGAAGTTTGAGGTAAGTCATCGCTAAATGCTATGTTACTTTTTAGTAACATAGCAGTTCAATTAATTTGTATAGCCACAAATTTTACAATTTGTACACATATGACATCCTCTGTCCCAGGACCCTCACATCGGAACAGGAAAAACTCCCTCAAAAAAACCTTTAACAGGAAAAAAATGAATTGTTAACGATGTTTGTGACGTGTTTTGCTGTTACTTACTTATTTTTTCCATATGTGGGCATATTTTTCTACTATTGTTATGAACAATTTTTGTGAACTATATATGTTTAATCTATATTAGTCATCACCAGACGCACCAGTTGAATTCATCATTCTTAGAGCGAACACAGAAGTCAAAAGATGTTTTAACTTCTTTTTTAAAATCACTATCCTGAGATTTTTCTTATGATTATTTAAAAAAAAAATCCCCAGACAGCCTTCAAATCCCATTTAGTCAATGCCATCAGTAACTTCTGCTTGATAAACAGTAGGAGTCTTATGCAAAGCCCATGAGGAAGAATGGGTCTTTCTGTTGTCTACATTTGTATCCCACCAGTGCTACCCGTTCCATGTTAACATTTAAATTGCAGGCCCAGAGATGAGCAGAAATGTCATTGTGTGATGACAAATAAACAATGCCTCTTCCCTATCTTGATTTCTCTCTTATTTGGACAAAATAGCAGAAAGATCAATTTGCATTTTAGAGAGACGTGGGTCAGAAAACCTCCGGCGCACACAAAGATCTGCTGGTGTGATGCTTGGAAATGTGACATCGTGCCACAAATGAAAGTCAGTCCCTCAAAGGTGTGACGCTTTTCACTCTTGCTCTCTGTGAACAGTCTTTCGCACACTCAAGCCCAGCGGCCACGCGTTGTTTGAGCAGCATGTACCCATCAAATCCTACCTCCCCTCCCATTCCAGCAACCTCTCTCTCCGAGCGTTTATCACAGCGCTGACAGACAGCACTGGGGCCGAATCGCTCCCTCAGCTATGGAGGTCTGCTCTAGTAATACTGATCTGTGTGCCATCAGCCACTGTTGGCTTCACTTCCACACTTCCTTGTAGAAACCAGTTTTACTTCGAAGGTCGAGAAACAATTTATGTTCTACCATTTGATTGACCAAAGGTAGCACATTATGAAGCTAGCTGACCAAATGATTCCCATCTGTGAAACTCTTTCACATAAACATCACCACAGGATTTGTTTTTCTAAACACGAACCAGACAGCAGAGCTGCAATGGATGAATAATGTAGCTTAAATTGCCTTCACAGAGCCTCTTGGTTATCTGTAGACAGCAAATCCAGCAGCCTCAGTTTACAGTAAGGTAAACAACTTCTGATATAACTTCATTATAGGTAACTTTATGGGCTAGAATCTCTACATGACTCTTATTTGTGATTCCATTTGTTTCACAAAGCAACAGCAATCTGATTTATAACTGCAAGGCATATGGAGGAAAGCTAATCCAGGAATGTTTATTAATTTAGCAACCTTTATGAGCTTTCAACAGCAAACATAACAAGGCTGTTACAGCCTCTGTGCTCCACCCAGGACTCGTCCTAAATGAGCAGTGTCTGAATTTCAGTGATTCATTTAGTGTGCGCGGGAAGATAATATTTTAATATGTAAAAGAAAAGATGTTAATCTGTTATTTATGTTGGTGACTGGCAGTCCCAGCTGGATCTGCTTTGCTATTCATAGAGTTGAGACTGACTCTCCTCCCCTCAGCCGGTTCCACACGCCGTTAACAGTGTGATTTACATGCACAGGCTATAGCCCTGCTCAGATGCTGTGTGTGTGTGTGTGTGTGTGTGTGCATGACATACTAACCATATAGTGTGGAGATGGCTTTCAGCACAGATGTACATGTTTTCTTTCCACAAAACTCTGACTCTCCCTCGTCACCTGAGCGACTGGTTTCCAGCTCCTTTGTGCATTGCTCTTAAACCAATCTTAACAGCCATATTTACTTTACAAATCTGAGATGACTACCTGTAGTACTGTATGTTGGGATGCTGATGAACTAACCTTAACTAACCTTGCACTGTAACTCTGGCAGACGTTTCTCTGTACAATAATCAAAGAAGCGGATTAGCTCTATCAAATATTCTTGCTCAATTTCCGACAGAAAATCAACTTTACTCTGTAAGATATTATATTTGTAAATGAGAGAAACATTTTCTAACATGCAGTCTACAGCATCACCAGACTCAATTATCTTGGGAAGGTGCGCACATCAAACACAACAATGATGTAATCTTTTCATGTTTTACTTAGAAGAAGTTTTGCTGGAAGATTTTCAAATATTTCACCAGGTCCTCAGCTGGCAAGAATGTCTTGCACTTAAATTCAGGAAGAATAGCCTTAACATTTACGAGCTAAATGGCTTGAGAGAAGGAAGCGTATGGTTTCCTAGATGAGAGACTAACATGGATTCCAACCAGCAGTGGTGGGCCGTCAGGGCCAGCAAAGCGTTCTCTGCTGGCCTAAACAGAATCATAAAGTTATAGCTATTTTATAATTTAATACTTTTTCACAAATACACTACATGTATTCTAATTATTTTTTCCATTATCTTATTTTCTCATTGCACAGCTCCTGTCTTCCTCAGTTGCTCTGCTTCCAGCACACCTTGTTTTAAGTAGAGCTTTCATCCAATCAGATTCAGACCCTATGTCTCTATGTAAGGAGAGAGGCCCGATGCCCTCTAGGTAGACTTTGCAGTTTAAGTAAATTGGGACGATATTGTTGATTGTCATAGTCTTCAACCAATCAGATCTTTAGTTTGACATGTTGGGCGTATTCTTTGACGTGCCAGCTACTGAGGTAGTCTACAAGTACGTCAGCATTAACGTGCGGCATGATTGGTGTGTTAAATCTATGTTTAATAGCGCTCCTAGCGATGGATATTATGTGATACAATATGTTTACTTGTGGAAGGTTTAAACTAAAAGGAGAGTTACTGAATATATTGTACACTGTGAAAGAAACCAGACGTCTCATGACACCACCATAAAAGGTAATAAATGTTGCTGGAGCAAGGTGGAGACTGGAACGAGACAGGCTTCGAGCTGGGGGAGAAAAGGCTACATCAGTGTCTGACTACAGACAACAGGGAAGGAAGAGTAGATCAGGTTTCAGGCCAATCCCTGAAGTTGATCGATGTGGACAAAAGACTTTGAATCTCCGGAGATTGTCAGATCCTCTGCGGGCCATTGGGCAGGTTGCAGCAGCCTGTCGGGTGGTACAGATTGGACCTCTATTTCATGAAATATAATCTTGTAATTCATAGTGTGATTCAGTTTGTAACTGCATTTGCTTTTGTTAGATATTAAATGCCTTTTGATTTTAACTTGAACCAGCTGATTCGGCCCTGTTTTGCTGATGGACGAAGGAGCAGAGAGGAAGGCTTTTTCCTTTTGTTGAGACATTTTGAACATAACATTGGTCAGTGGGCTAGCGTGACTGTTTTGATGCTGAAGCTAGCTAGTAGAACTTAGTAGTAGTAGTAGTAACAGTTCAAGTTGAAAGATATGTAAGAAGTATGACATTGACATGACATTTTTAGCATTTTGCTTGGTGTAGATTCTTTTTTTTTTTACCGAGCTTTGTTTAATTAACACTCAATGGCTGAAGGAGGAGAAACGGATTTCTCAAGGACATTTCCAGAAAAGCTGGACATCGTAAGAAAGGGTCGGCCAACCCCACAGCTAGCAGTCCTGACCCAGCCAGGAAAAGGATTTGTATGAACGGTATTCCTTGCTGACAGCGTCGGAGAAGAGTTGCACATTTTATGGCTAAGAATGCGTTTTATTTGCAACTGAGCGTCTTGGTGTTTGGAGCTGTTTGGAGCTATGCTACGCTAACATGAGGTGGCTAACCAAGGCAGCAACACGACACTATAGCATGACAGGACACTCACAAGCTACGGTGCTTTTGAAAACGTTTGCTGAGACCCGAGTGAATTGTTAGATCTGGGGGTTCTCTGGCCTGATACGGGGCTACCTACTGACTCAGCTCTCTATTAAAAGATTGTCGAGCTGGTGTGCTGTCGAGGAAACTCGCCTGGCTTCTGCTCACTACTGTTACTCCTGACGTCTACCCTGCTTCCACTGGTAACGTGCACTCGGCCGAGGGGCCACCCTGGCCGGGCGCTTCTACCCAGTCGCGTCAGTTATGGCAGCTTTCCTCTTTTGGATCCGGGCTCTTGGTAAATTGCCAGGTTAGGTTTTAACGGCTAGGATTACAACTAAAACCGTAAGGGACTGTTAAGTGGACCGGTCACTAGGATAACCATTAAGAACTCTTGTTGTTAACATACAATAGAGTTAACCTTTTACTACCATGAGGAACTTCTACTACTTCAGCAAATGAATTCTCTTGAGAAATTTACTTTAAATGCAGATTAGATATTTATTGCAGGATATATTAGCAGGGGCACAGCTACAGCTCACATAAAATAATACTATACTCGATTCGATCAGGTTACAATTTCTTCTTAGGTTATACTCATTAATTTTTCGATGCCGAGGCGGCTCGGTGGAGCTGGATTCACGATGTAATAAAAAGTCCTTTTGGGGTTTTCAGGAGCGAAGGTCCGGCCGAACCTTCGGCTCCTCCTGCGTGGCCAACGAAGTCCGTTCAGCGATCCCTCAGGCTCAGTACAAAGTCTTTAGGGCGGCTGCGTCCATCTGTTGTCCGGTTGTTAAAGTCAAACAGGGGGGAGAGGAAAATCTCCGTCTTTCAATCTTTGTCCTGGAACGGCTGTCTTCTTTCCGTGAACAGAGACGAAGTCCTCCGATGCGGTTGTTGAGCGAGGTCCAGTGTTTCCTCCGTGGAGCACTTGGGTGGCTCCCGCGTTGAATCCCGTCTTGCTATTTGCAAGTCTCTCTTTTTATACCCTTTGAGCTCTCTCTCCCCCCTCCTCCCCAACACTCCCTCCCTCGGCATGTGATTTACATGACATCATTGATTATGTGTGTGTGCTGCGAACAACACCCTAACTTTCTGTGTGTGGATGTTCTCACTTCCTTAATGTTCGAGCGGGTTTCAGGTTACACCTGTGGATATGTTCGGACATCACCCCAACATCTGTTATGATCTCATCCTTTAAGGTCCCCACCCTGCTTACATCAGCTCTTTCTACCCACACACAGACTTCACTTTTACTCAGTTACACATACATTATTATTATCAGTTTACATTTGTTAAATCACTTCATTATTCTTATGTTATACATACTTGCTTTAAAATGATTACTAGATTTCATCCTTACTCGTTATATGCTTTGTGTCCCTTTAGCCTACTTTCATATCGAACTGTATTCCTTCATTTAAGGCAGCTTTCCTGGGATCTCAACCCTCTTTTTTGACAGAATCTACAACTCAACGAACACGTTCGCAGGAGGACCTCTGGCTGGAACTGAACCGCACCGATGTTTTGTACAACCGCGGTATTAAACTCTTTGTAATCAAAGAAAGGAGGATGGACTTTGTCTTGAAGTGAACAGCAGCTTTGGTAAGTGAAGTGCTTTTGTTTTACATCTGCAATAGCATTACTACTGTGTTCATTTGTCTATGGTGTCGTTTTTATGACATGGTTAACATTGTTCCCTCTGATATGAATAATATTTGAATGGCCCGTGCTCTTCAGTGTGCGGTGGAATAAGTGTTTTAGCGCCGCAGTGTTGCTGGATTGATTTGTCATGCTTTGTTGTCCTATAAATATATGTGACTGGTTCTTGTGAGTTTGTTCTTGTCATTGTGTTAATTACGAAGTCCACCGAAAACATTATATTTCCCACTATTTAAGCTTCTGCATTTTCCAAATGCATTAGTATTATTCAAACATATTGTTCGGTTCGTCAGCTTCGTACCGAACAGTTTAATACGAATACGTGTATTGTTACACCCCTGTAGTGTTATGTGTAAAGTAAGTTAGGAGACCGTAGTATCTTTGGACTAACTTTATTAGCTCAACATTAGCATAACACCAAGACTGTTGACTGACTGGATTCATACAACTCCCAGTGCGGACCGCGGACTGCACACGCCCACATCTGACATCACACACACCTGATCACTCCGCTCTGCATGTCGATAAAGTAGTACCATTACATTACAACCCCGAGAAACAAGTAATAACTGTAGCTGTGGCATCATATTGAGGTTATTAGAAGGTGGTTCAACTGTAGTAGGACAGCACTGAAGGCCCAGGTATAAAATGCACTGCCCGCCACTGCCAACCAGACACTAGCTGATCTCTCAACATGACAATGGAATTTAAATGCATTATTTAGCCATGTAGCTAAGAAGAGGAACACATTTCACACAACTTATGCATTCACTTTTATTGTGTTTCAAATGTCTGTTGGAGTAACTTTTTTTTTTCCTCCAATTTTCCTTGTTCATAATCCATAAGCATGTCCAGAGCATTTAAATTGGGGTCATTGATAAAGACTATTTGAAGATAATCAGGGTCTGAAATACAGTTTTTCTTTGCCTGCCACTTCGGAAATCTATGTAAAATACTCAATGGTACCAGACAATAGAAATATGGAATATATCATTTAACCGTAATCCATGTTTTAACTTAAAAAATGTAAATAATATTTTTTATAGAAGGAAACGTATATGCCATAGGGGCAGGTGACCTGGGGAACATTTAACCTGTATTATGCAGGTGCTAGGAAGATGAGGTGAAGATAGAGGTATGGTGCCTGTGAACTTCTGAGTAGCGTTAGCTATAGCTAGCTTTGTTAGTGTTAGCTCTCCAGCTACAAAGCTTTAGCTACTGAAACAAGAATTACAGTGATGCTACAGCAGTATGCAGTTTAATGAGGAACGTTAGTGCTGAGAGTGTTTTGCTATGTTTTACTTTATTTTATCAACTAATTGGTTAATGGTGTTTTTTTTTTTAAGTGATTGAAGGCATTAAAGTCAAAGTATAATGCTTTATATTTCATTTTACACTCGGTTTCATTTAATTTACAATATTATTTATTGATGAAGCTCAGCGTAACTTCAAGGAGGAAGATATGCTTCATTCATCCACAATTCTCTCTCTCACTCCTCCTGCTTCTTCCTAATCAGCTGATTCGTTCACTATTTTAGTTAAATCAACCAGATCTTACCACAATCTCAATCAGCCAATCATGGCGCTTTGAATCTGTTCTTCTCTCTGTTTCTGTCAGCTATCATTTTAGGCGAAATCGTTGTGCCCTCCTGTACCCTATTCACCTCCAGTCATCACTCAGCTCATCAGAACTCCTCATCACGTCCAGGTTTCCTATTCTACTTGTGTCTTCATCACCCCCTTAAAATATAATGTTACAATGGGGTCTAATTGCCAAAGACTATTTACATTTCTTATCCTGTGCATATATCAATTGAAATATTCGTTTACTCAAAATGAAGTCTGTCATCATTGAAATGTGTTCAGTTATATGTATTCAGAATACATTCACTGAGTAATCAGCGTAATGAATAGTAGTATCTTATAAGAACACTTATTTGTGTGTGAAATAACCCCGCTACCCTTGTTGGATTCAATAAACCTACTGTATATTGATTAATCACCTTAAATTACAAAGCTACAACTGTACACTGAACCACACACACACATACACACACCATCCATTAAGTGGTGTGTCGGATAGCCAGCCGAGAAATCAACCGCTGAATATGGAGTGCTTCCGTTCAGGGAAAGAGAGATCCATTGATCGCTGTCTCCCGACATAAAAGAGAGTATTGATGCCCTACTCCTCAAGGAATGGTGTTAGACGTGTAGATGGAGAGGATTCGCACACCATGGAGGAATCTGACCCTGGTGACCCCCCCCCCCCCCACAGACTTCTTCCTCCACATGGGAGCGTTGATTTTACTCGTGTCAAAGTTAACGGTACACATTGGGTGCCCAGGGAAGGCCGTCACTCAGTTCTTCCCTGAAGTCTACGGTTAACAAATGAAAGATGTAACAGTAAATATGTTTTCAAAAAAGAATACATCACATTATCTTACCAACATAACACTTTGCCACTTCCTGCAACATTCCCACCTCTAAGACATGATGCTTTCTTGATGCTCCACTTCTTCTTTCTCTTTCTGCTAAGGGACAAGGCTTAGAAACCTGAACTGAATAAACAGAGTAAGTGATAATGAGCAGTATGATAATGTCCATGCTACACTCTGACCCTTAGCTCCTTATTCACATTCAGTGTGATGATGGTATTGAATTTCTTCCAGCCCTGGCCCCAAAAAATGAGGAATACCCACAGTCATTAACGCAGCCTGATCCAGTGGAGACCCATGAGAAAAATGACTGAGTCAAAACTAATACCTTCAAAAGAACTGCAGCATCAAATTATTAAGCTATAAGATCAAACATATTGTATCTATAAGACACACTGTCAAATTCTTTAAAAAAACATATTCTAAGTACTGAATTCAAATCTATACTATTTAATACACCTGCAATGAGGGCTTCACTTCCTATGAACTGAATTTATTGTGGTATCAGAAAAAAAGACTTGATAAATATTGTGCCCACAAGCAAAGGATGTGAATCAGTTTTCTAAGTTACATGTCCCCAGTGGAACATTAGCTTTTAAAATGCTCCTCCATAAAATGCTGTTATACCGTTTTGGCAGCCTCTGGGCAAAAACTATATACAATACTTCCTTGCTCTTAAATGAGGCACAAATCATCTACATAATCTTTTCTTAGCTTTGCTGGTTTCTTAAATATATAATCTAATATTTCTGCATTAGATTAAGTGAAATGTTCAACACAACACGTTGAATTAAATATTCTGACAGTTTCAAGCAGAAAAGCTGTGATAGCAGGAGAAGTACCATCTCTTTTCAAACTCTTTATTCATCCCCAATAACACTGTATTTCAATTTAACACATACAGGCGTCTGCAGCAAACAGAGTCAAAAGCACTGGTGTTACGGAGTGGGTGCTAGATAGCTGTCTGCCTCTGTGAACACACATCAAAGCCCCCTGTCAAAAAACTTCTTATGGAGTTGGAACAGTGACATATTTCAGAGCTATAATCAGTCACAATATGACAGCGAAATTACCACCTTCCCTCAAGAGCAATCAGTCAGTTTCAGAGCCAATCAGCTCATCTGACGCTCACACAAATAGACATGTTAACAACAAATAAATACCTTTACTGTCACACCACAGCTTTTGGTGGTTGAAGCTCTGAGGAATGAAGTTTTGCACTCATGAGACATTAAGTCTCTCTCTGTACTTGCCTCATTTAAATCCATATTTGATTCTCAAAAACGTTGCAGACACTTATAAGCAGTGTAATTAACTTCTCCAATTTGCATCCATATGTTTTGTTGAATAACTTTAATGTACACAAAGTGATAGCAGCCACATAGTTGAGAGTTTATCTCGCTGTGTGCAGCAGGCCATCACTCCCAGTCAGTGTTAGATCATGTTCCAGTCTTATGGTCTGACCGAGATTTGCAACCAAGATGCTCGCGGTAACAAGGCTCCATTTGAGCAGAAAGATAACACGGCCTCCTGCTGATCTTCCAATTCTGGGGGAGCGCAGCAGGGGTGGGAGAGGTTGAGGGTGGATGTTTAGGGATGGATACAGGAGGAGTTGGGGAGTTTGTGGGGGTAATGTTTTCTGTCGCTTCCTCTGTAATTTCACCAAAGCAAGGGTAGGGAATGGAGAGTGAGGCGGAGTGAGTGGTTGTAAAGTGAATGTGTCACACTGGCTGGCCCCTGGGAAGACCCTGTAAACACTGCTCAGTCTCAGGTCTGATTACAGAGGCAGAGAGGGAGCGATACTGGAGGAGGGATGGAAACATTGGGAGGAGGGAGGTGTGACAACAGGGGAAAGGGAAGGATGAAAACAAGAGGACAGAGAAGGACATGAAAAAGAGAGGGGTGGGGTGGGGGGGGCAGGTGAAAGGAACATGATCTAGAGATGGCTGATAGAGTCAACAAAGGAGGAAGAAATAGAATCACAGACAAGAAGTGGTTTTGAAATAACGAAAAGACGTGAGAGAATGAAAAATCTAGACTCTTTGCAAATTCTTTTTATTTAGCCAGGATTGGTTTTTGCTTCCCACTGACTGGGACAGTTGCTGCTTCCATAGGAAATCATCCATTCGACTAGCTGCTGTGTATAGCACAATCGGAATTGATTTGCCTTCTAGAGACTGCAGCTACACTGAACTTAATTTGCATTGCATCATGGCCAGGCTGTGTGCTCCCCTCTGTACTATTGATCTATGTAGCCTTTGCAAAATGAGGATTTGAATGAAGGAGAGAATATAATGTTCATCAGTTTCAGTCCGGGGGGCACATCACATTTAAGAGTAGGCTTACGACTTTCCTTTTTGATAACGCTTATAGTTAGGGCTGGCTCAGGTTTATAGTTAGGACTCAGGTTTATAGTTAGGACTCACTCAGGTTTATAGTTAGGACTGGCTCAGGTTTGACATGGACCCACCCTAGATATGCTGCTATAGGCCTAGACTGCTGGGGGACTTCCAAGGATAAACTGAGCTCCTCTCTCTCCTCTTCCTCTTCATCATGCATTCATGTCCCATTAATGTGCATTACTAACTTTGCTTCTTCCCCGGAGTCTTTGTGCTTTCTCTCTTTACAGGTTTTCCATGGATCGTGGTTTTATCCGGACCCTTGCCTCCTGCCATGGCACTGCTGACACCCACTGCTACCATTATTAGGGCCCGAGCAACCGACGTCGGGCTGCGAAGGCCCTATTGAAATTCGAATACACATAGTACATGGAGCGCATATTTGGGGGACTTGCCATACTCAAAAACTCACCAAATGCTTCACACTTGTCAGGCCTGGTAAAAATAGCCATTTGATATAGGTTGCATATTTGTCTGTAAAAAAATGTCTCTCTAGCACCCCGTTGAAGTTGGACCGGCGACGCCCCTCGGCCACTATGTCCAAAGTACTTGAAATTCGACACACATGTCCAGCTCCGCTAGGTCTTCAACAAAGCCTCTCAGACCCTAAACTCTGCCTTCTTAGATTTTCCGCCATTTTGAATTTTGTGAAAAACACATTTTTGCAAACTCCTCCTACACGATAGGTCCGATTGCTACCAAATTTACTCTGGATCATTATTGGATCTACATCATCAAAAGTTATTGCTTTTTGATATCTCTTTGAGTTTACAAGATATGGACCAATAAACTTCATAGAGGCATGGCTTATATATCAATACACATAACTTCTCCATACCATTTTTCCTAAAATCACCAAATTTGCAGCATATCTGCACATCGCATTCTGTAACATACCCTGACATTTTCATTTCATTCAACCACTACTTTATTGTCAGTTTTTGCAGTTTTCAGCCTTTGTACTTTAACAAACTCCTCCTACAGAATGAATGGGATCAACCTCAAATTTGGTCAAGATGCTCTTAAGACCTTTGTAATGAAAAGTTATCAAATTCGTGAGTTTTCATGTCAGAACCTTGACGTGGCATGGTGGCCATTTTGCCTCATTCGGCATGAACAATAAAGTTGTTATAACTCAATCTGCAAAAAAATTACATATGCATGATGCTACTTCAAGTTTAAGCATACATCAATGGCAAAATGTTCAATAACTCATAGCTCCACTATGAGTTATTGGCAAAAGGAAATGTCACATTTTATACTTTTATTTACTCCTAGCCAGTTGACCAGATCAGTCTCAAATTTAGTAAGGAAAGCCTTATGACATCAAAGATACTTCATCATGAATATTGTGAGTTTTTGTTGAACGTTGTTGCCGTGGCAACGGATCATTTGCCTTGAAAAAGAAGCTGATGGTTCAGTGGCTTGGAACACTCAAAAACTCATGGAACTTTGTACATGTGTCATAGGTATTGGATGTTGGATTGGCTGTTTTAAATTGCCCCCATAGCGCCCCCTTCAAATTTTCAAAAGAGCAGCCCCATCACTACGTTTCACCTATATGTATGAAATTTAGTAGGCATATGTATAACGTAGAGACTTAAAAAAAGTCTCTTGGGACTATGCTCTAAACCAGAGGTCTTCAACAGGGGGTCCGCGAGGTACTATTTTTCCCAAAACTTGAATCTGACCATTGTTTTAATAGTTCAGTATTGTATGCAAGATAACAGGTATGTTTATGCATAGCAGTGGCACTAATAGGCCATCACTCATTTTCGTTTCCACATTTGTTTAAAATGAAAACGTCAATTTGAATAGCTTGTATGCATGATTATCATGCAATTGACAGACAATGTTGATATTGGCATTGGTATCAGTTGACAAGGATGTTTCTAAATGGCAGTGGCATGGCCACCCTACTCACTGTACCTTGCACATGTTTAAAATAAAAACATGAACATATGAACCTGTGTATTATTTGAATAGCTTAGTATTGAATGCACAATAAAGAGGTATATTTATACATGGCACTAGGCCCAGTTTAATATAAAACACAATTTTATACAATATATATAGTCGGGGATCCTTGCTCCATCTCTCTATCAGTTTGGGGGTCCTTGACCTGAAAAACGTTGAAGACCCCTGCTCTAAACTATACAGGAATTCGGCCATTTAGATTTCTTTGTCATTTTTTTGATAGATTTTGGCCCTTTTGTAGTCGCTATACCTTAACGAACGCCTCCTAGGGAATTTGTCTGATCCTCTTCAAATTTGGTCAGTACAATCTCAAGACCATTGTGATTCAAAGTTATCAAAAGCTTTACATTTGACGCAATGGCTTAGCCGTAGCGGGCGGCTACTTTACGTGATTTCCCATCAAAAAAGCAGACGTAACTCAGCTGGACTTGTTCTAAACGGTCCCAAACTTCCCATGCTTGATGATGTGACAAGTTGGAAAACATGCACTTTTATAAGTTAAGGAAAATAGTAATTTCATAGTCTATTGTGTTGAATGTAGAACTATGTAGATCACAGTTTAAATCAGATCGGGTCTTGATCTTGAGTCTGAGATCGATTGCTTTGGTCTCCACCCTCATATCTCGGGGAAATCGCGATCTTTTCCTCATTGCAGTAAAGTTCTTGCTGAGGAAAAACATCATATCACTCTTTTTCAGGTATGTTGTGGATTTTAAACAGCGTTAATATGTCTGTATGAATCTGCTAACATGGTCATACGTTTTAAGAGAATGTTGTTACATTTTTGGGTACTTTAGAGCTAAGTTTTACCGAGAGTACTTTAGTGTGTGTAACTTACGTGAGTTCCCGCGTGTTGATGGTGTAATAGTAGCTGCGTCTACTGCCACCATTTTGTGAATTCACATGTACACAGATGGTAATATTTAGTAGTGATATTTTATTTGTTTTATCTGTATAATATGTTTTATGCACTTTAAGACAGTTTTAACAGTACTGAATGTAATTAGCTAGTTTGTGCTCGGGGAAATATCTCATGTAATACTTTGAATAGTGTTTAACATAAATAGCGTATGTACTCTCTACTCTCCTGTAAATCTCTTCCTGTGTCAATGATTGTATTTTTGTACAAACGATTGCAGTAAAGTTCTTGCTGAGGAAAAACATCATATCACTCTTGTGATTATTTATCCCCCTTTTTCAGGGGTACAACAATAACACTCATGGCCTGAGGATGCCTACAAGCTAATTTTCATTAATACTCACAGCGCCACCTGCCGGCTAAAGGAAATCTGCGTTTTCTGACAAACAGCATCCGATTTATATGACTTTTACACGATGTGGTTTACAGTTGATGTAGAGCAACATAATACATGTTTGCGCATGTTCTGTAGCGCCATACAGCGGAAACAGGAAGCGCTGCACTATTTGCAAAGCATCATTTCCTGCATCACACGGTCCACGCAGGAAAAAAGTGTTGGACTCGTGGCCGCATTGTCCGGCGGTTGCGGACGTTCTTGTCCGTTCTCTCCCGTGCAGGCCGGAGTCCCGCCGGCACCCCCGACGTGCGGGAGGATGCGAGGGCCCGCTCATCGCTGCTCGCAGCTTTAATTATTATTATTATTTGTCACATTTCTATTACTATTGTGGATACCATAAGTGTTTTTACTGTCATTATTATTCTACTATATCCACTGCTGCTGCCGTTATTATTAGTGGGAGTTTTTCCATCATTATTCTGCTTACTACTCGTTATATGAATCGTTTACGGCATATGCATTGAATGTGTTCTCTATTATGTTGTTCATTCTGTACACATGACATCTATCACACTTCTGTCCCTCCTGATAGAGGGATCCCTCCTCTGTTGTTCTCCTAAAGGTCTCTTCCTCTTTTATCCCCGTTAAAGGTTTTTTTTGGGTTTTTCCTGTGAGGGTCCTGGGACAGATTGTAAAGCCCTCTGACGCAAATTTGTGATTTTAGACTATACAAAATTAATTGAATTGAATTTACACCGTATCACGAGGCATGAGCAGAAATACATTGGAAATACAAATTATTGTTTACATTAGCGAATAATACAGTCACAAATAAACGAAAGAATGAGCAACAATGTAAAAGAAGAAAGGTGTGAACCTTCACTGGCCCCACGATTTGATTACGATTCACGATGCATCTCAATGTATCACATCCTCAATTTTCTATATTACTGCACATAGCTACTTTTTCATCAATTACTACAAGCAGTCATATCAATCTGATCTCCATTTGTATTTATTAAGTGCTTTCAAAAACCAGACTACAACAGTCTATAATATAAAAAGCTTCATATCTTCAAAATATCTGTGTGACCAACCTCTAATTATTACAAAACCTAAACATCCTTTTGCAGTGCATTACAAGTGTGATGTAATCTACAAAATAAAGGGTCTGCATAGCAGCTCTAAGATGGGGCACTGAATGCCTACGGCACTTTACACTGCTTGAATTAGCTTAGCAACTAGCAGAGTTTTCTATAGCTTCTCTTTTCTTACTTGGTTTAAGAATTTTAGCCTGCATGCATGTTTCTTTAGCCCAAAATTGTTGAAAGAGAGCAGCTGATATTGCTAGCAAGAGCTACAAGCTAGAGAGGACTGAGTGCCGTCTCACAGCTCCACGCACACTGGGTGTGTAACCTCCACCTTTAAGACTAAACTGAAACTACCTGCCCCAAATTATGTTCTGTCACTGCATTGATGCAGAATTGTTCACATCCACATTGCAAAGTATCTTTCTTTCCTGAATTTTCTACAATAAATCAAGAATGAGAGTCAACCAAATAAGGGAGTAGAAACAAAGTGGGCCAATCAGAAGTCCAAACACACTCAGTACGGCGGAGTAAAGCCAGAGAGACCCAGTGATAGGGAGATTGAGACTGAGTAATGAGAGTCAGTGTTCGTCTGTCTTTGGGCTCAAGGTTGTTTCTGGTCCTGATAGCCATCTGCATTCAGTGACGTGGGCCAGATGGATTAGTTTAATATTGAATTAGAGCTGTCGCTCCATGTTCTCAGTTAGCTCTTGTGTAATGTCTAATGGCATTCCTCTGGAGCAGCCTTCACCTTGGCTTCTTCCAGGCATCTCTGAGAGATGAGGAAAGTGGGAACGTTTTTTTCTGACAGAGCAAAAAACATGCCAGACCATTTGTCAAGTGTTGGCACAGCTTTCGTGTCCAAATGTAACTAAATGGTTGTCCTGTAGTATTTGTAATACTATACGGATTGCAACCAACAGTTCTTGCTATGAAGCAACTTGAATTGTCACCTATTTATGATTGCGTAACAATTGCTAATTACACTTTGTTCAGTGGGTTAAACTATTAAAAGAGACTAAATTGGAATTAAGTCATACATTTACTAGTGAACCAAACACCTGTTCACAGTGTTTGATCTATGATTTTGCTGCACTGAAGCTAGCTAGCTAATTTTATCATGTGTCTGAGGCATGTATTGTAATGAACATCTTGGGTCACAACATTTATGAAAAGTGATCCAGATCTCTGCCTTAGATTTTTAAATACACAAATGCAGCATTTTTTCTGGATTAAAGGCAGGATTGGACACCCTTTCATTAGGGAGAGGGAGAGGTGGGGAACTGCAAACACAGGTTACAGATGTCATCGACAATCTCTGGTCTTTGGACCCTTTTTACACTTCTTTGCTGCCTGACCTTTTCTAATGGGGGGGGGGGGGGGGGGGGGG
>NW_022280096.1:1747869-1753650 GCF_004355925.1 Anarrhichthys ocellatus | reverse complement strand
GGGGGGGGATTTTGAGCATTCTCAAAAGCTAGCTGGAGCGAATATTAAAGAACACGTGTCCACTAAGTTACCTGCATCCTCCAAATGATTTCAGACAGTCAGATGGTAGTATATCCCCCCCGTGGGTTTGATGATTTACTGACAAACTTCACAAAAGATGCCTTGGAGATTCATAAAAATGACCATTAAAAAGCCATATCCTTTTATTTTTATTATGAATGACTTAAAATCATGACATAAATCCAGATTGCAGTTTCATTGTCACATTTAGGCCAATTTGCCATTTCACAGTTAACATTCAATGACATCATTATTATGGCAGTGGGTTTTGGGGTGCACTGAAATCATTTGTCAATGAGTTTTAAATCGCCATTTCTATTTATAATTATGCATTTTTTTAAACATAAAAATCAGATTTTTATACTTTATTATTGTCATATATCATGAGCACACAAAAGAAAAAAAAATTAAATATATGATATTGGCATCATTGGGTTTCCATACAGTTGTCCTTTCTTTTCCTGATTTTGTGTATTTCTCACTTAATTCAATGACACAATGGCATTGTGTCATTGAATCTATGTTGATTTACTTTACTCTGTTTTCACACCCTATTTTGGATCAAAATGTCATGCCAATACAGCTCCAATGAACTGAACTGAATAGAACTGAGACAGGAGAGAGCACCACCTACCCCTCAGAAGCAAAAAGACTGCCACACATCTGTCAAATAAAAAGAACCAGTGAAAAGCACATCAATAGAGCCTATGAAAATACAACTAGGGATTGAAAGATTTAGAGGGGGAACCACTTAAGTGCAGTATAACCAAAGCAACAGAGAACATACATAAAAAAGAGAGCAGAGCACTGTAAACTTCCAAACATCGTGGTCAAATAACAGAAAAAATGTGAAAAAGTAAATAGACCAAACACTTTCATGGCAGTCCATTTCCTGTTTCTATCATATCCTAACAACAGTGAAAGCATGAACCAAGCTGTGCTGGATATTAAATAAATATTTGACATTGCAGCAGATTAAAAAAGCGACTGCATCATGGTCCAAATAAGTCAGCCAATGAAAAATGGTTTGATGCTAACGACAGATACTTGAGAGAAACACTAAGAAATGTTTTAAATTAAAAGATAGAAAACCTCTGTCTCTCTCTGCATCTACAGGCACTTCCTGTACAGTCGTCAAACTTCAACGCTAACCACGAACACAAACACACACACACACACCTTTTCCATTTCCATCATCCCCCCTACCCTGAGCTGACTCCTCCAGACTGACAGTGTGGATGATTCGTCCTGTCAGGCTGCCTTAAGTGGGCACTGCCACACCATAGCTGACTCTCTCCACTGCAGCACTCCTCCTGACTGATCCTGCACTCACCTTCTCTGGAGGCTGCTCTTTCCCCAAACTTTCTCTTCCTCCTCCTCCTTTACCTTACATCTTCGTCTATCCAACCTGCAGACTCATTTGGTCATAAAACACTGCCTAACTTACTAACTTACACCCTCCAACAAAAACTCCCCTCCTTTTCATGTCGACGGAGAAGGTAGAAATAGGAGTGTACTAATTTGTGTCAGGGGAAGCTCAATGCACTGATGATCTGCTAACCAGTTCCCACTCCCTACTCGTCAAATACCGCTGCTTGGTCAGCGCCACTCGGAGTCTTTTACTGATGCACCAAGGCACCCTTTGGTGTCTGTATAACACACACCAGGCTTTTAACTAACTCCAAGGGAGCCCCATCTGTGTCAATATTAGATAGTAAGACCAAATCGAAGGGCAGAGGAATCTGTTTCTACTCCAACAGTGGCTGGTGTAACGACGTGACAGTGATTCTACAGCACTGTTCTCCTGATCTGAAATCTTTCATCATAAACTATAAACCCTTTTACTTCCCCACGTGAGCTTGCTTCTTTCATACTGGTTGGTGAAAAGCATCATATAACCTATGCTGAAAACAACACAGATGGTTTTATAAGAAACATTCCCTAGAAATGTGGGAAGTCATCAGTTCCTAGAAAAAGATAAAGTCACGCCAGGAAAATTGGGCTGACTATGATAAATAGACGAGGACAAGAGAGCATGACATAATGAGAAGACCAGATGTGCTTTGTGGTTCAATCGATGGATTTGATTGGTGGAAAGTGACATAAGTGGCTGAATTTAGACTATAAGAGTAAGACGTAAGAACTAACACATCAGATTTGTAGTGTGTTGCCTTGTGTACACTAAATACTTCCCGCTGGGTTGCAAACTCCAACTACTATGTTTCTTCTCATCATTCCTGCCACAACATAATTGGCGCCCAACGTGTGTTTCAGTCGAGGCCGAGGTATCTAACACTTCTTCAGCTAACCGAAAATCCCGCTCGAGGCGCTGTATCAGGTAGGAGATTTTATATCTCATTATAGCTTTATTTCTGTATAGTGTGATTCTCGCTTGAGTGGGAGTGTTACATTCCACTGCAGGCCAACGTGCAGGAAGCACAGCGGACACTCGCGAACCAGATACTGTGTGGAGCGGACCAACCCGGACTCTTTAGTTATTGTCCTTGGTGACTTTAACAAAGGAAACCTCAGTCATAAACTCCCCAAATATAGACACTTTAGACCAGGGGTCTTCAACGTTTTTCAGGCAAGGACCCCCAAACTGATAGAGAGATGGAGCAGGGACCCCCTACTATATATATATTGTATAAAATTGTGTTTCATATTAAACTGGGCCTAGTGCCATGTATAAACATACCTCTTAATTGTGCATTCAATACTAAGCTATTCAAATAATACACAGGTTCATATATTCATGCTTTTATTTTAAACATGTGCAAGGTACAGTGAGTAGGGTGGCCGTGCCACTGGCATTTATAAACATACCTTGTCAACTGATGCCAATGCCAATATCAACATTGTCTGTCAATTGCATGATAATCATGCACACAAGCTATTCAAATTGACGTTTTTATTTTAAACATAAATGTGGATACGAAAATGAGTGATGGCCTATTAGTGCCACTGCCATGCATAAACATACCTGGTATCTTGCAAACAACAGTGAACTATTAAAATAATGGACAGATTCATGTTTGGGGAATTTTTGTTTTTTAAATAAAAAATTTAAATTGTCTAATCAACCAAAAATTTTGCGGACCCCCTGCACTACCTTCGCGGACCCCCTCGGGGCCGCGGACCCCCTGTTGAAGACCTCGGCTTTAGACCACTGTTACACCACAATAAGCGGGGCCTATCACGCCGTCCCTCGTGCTGCACTGGGACACTGACCACGTCATGGTCCATCTGATTCCTGCATACAGGCAGAAACTAAAGCTCTGTAAACCTGTGGTGAGGAAATTTAAGCAGTCGACAAGTGAAGCTATGGAGGATCTTTGGGCGTGTTTAGACTGTACAGAATGGGATGTTTTCTGGACGTCAGGTTTAGCAAGGCGGTGAGAGACGCTACACGACAGTACTCTGAGAAATTGCAACACCAGCTCTCAACAAGTGACTCTGCTTCTGTCTGGAGAGGCCTCAGGCCATGTCCACACTACTACGTTTCCATTTGAAAACGCATATGTTTTGCTACGTTTACACTGAGCGTCCACACTACGCCGGAGTTTTCGGGCACCGAAAACGGAGGAGTTTAAAAACGCTCCCGAGGACGGATAAGTTTGAAAACTCCGGGGTTACCTCTTCATGTGGACGGTCGTAAACGGATACATTTGGAAATTATATTCCCTGGGGTGGATCCCCTAGGACCCCCTACAGAGGTCTAGACTAAGCCCTAAATGTCCTCAAATCCTAGAAATAACCCTGCATGGCATTTTCAGAGTTGACTTAAATATGGTATTTTTCCTCACTTCAAAGCAGAAGCCGTTACAGCTGGTAAGTTTTCAATCGCAAGGAGCCTTGGACAACCATGAACCAATGAAAATGCTGTTACTTAACTTATACTTATGTAGAACTGCAAGACTTATTTAATGTCATTACTTTGGTTTGTGAGCTGCTGCTTTGTCCACATTTTAGGGCATGTGCTGGCTTTTCCGTTGGAAATGGTAATGACTAATGAGTGATAAAACATGTATGACAATAGCAGAATAAAGTCAGTCATAAGTATCCAAATTTAATTAATTCATGATGAAAATGAGGATTATGGATTATGATTTGTGATTTATAACTTGACAATGTCAAAGTTATTTAGTAGTTGGCTATCACATCTGATGTGAGCCTCATCAGAGTTCAGAAGGTTGACTCAAAAGCAGCTGTCTCAATTTTTTCCCTCAACTTTTATATCAAACAGTTTTGCAAACATAAAATAGTGTTTGTTTGGACCTTTATGTTGAAGACACACTTACCGGCCTTCCTCCTACTCCATCTATCAAACACTAGTACTTAACATTTTCTAGAAGTTTTCCCTTGGGTTTGAATCAATATTATTGTTTCAGCACAGCAAACATTCCTCAAACTATCACTTCGTTGATGGCTTGTATGCTAGCTGGTGAGAAAGGAAAAAAACTGTGCAATAAGAGACAGGATGAGGATGATGGACAGATATAAAGAAATTAGAATAAGAGACAAGGAGAGAGAGGAGGAGCAGAGAAGATAAAGGATGGGACAAATTGGTTTGGAGCAGCGGAGATGACTGCAATCATAATGGGGAAGTCAGACAGCCGGATAGATGTGTGTGGGAAAAACCACAGCTAGCACTCTAACCGGATTCTGATCCCTTACTGGAAATGTTTGTGAGAACCTGAGCGATTGTGGCTGCCGGATACAGAAGTGGTGGGGCTCTTCTTGTATCTCAACAGTTAGGGAGACAAACCGAGAAACCAACAAAGAGAGCAAATCTACACAGATAAATTATGACACCCTTCGATTTTCACTGTTTTTTATGGCACATTGACAGCCTTAAACTAAATGACTCTTTAGACGTGCTCTTTCAATTCAGTGTAGTGCCAGGTTACAGAGTGTTACCGCACTCTATATGGCCTTAATATCCACTTTCGGTTCACTTGTAAGAAGGACAGAAAAGAGGATCCATGGCTATTCAACCTTATCACAGCCATTTTTATCAATTTGTCATATTATCGATTGGACAGTGAAGCCGAGGCTCTGCAGCTGAAAGAGGAATAGAGATGGGACCTCTGGAGTTTGACTGTCATACCACATAGCTTAGGCCCACACTGTGTGTGTGTGTGTGTGGCACAATAAGTCATTTGAGTTCAGGAAGTACAATAGTTGCTTGGGTGTAGTGTAAGTTAAGTGAGTTTATTATGTTTCCTATGTGTTTATGAGGAGGAAGTGTTCATTTTAGTTAAAATGTGGGGTACAGTGTTATTTATCGCCAGATACATTTGTAGGCAGTAGATCCAGTGGATCGCCAGTAGGTGGCAGTGTTGCGACATCAGCAGTGTCTGTGACAGAGAGCCAGAGGGAAGTCTCGCGTGAATATGCGAGAACATGAGGATCTCTGAACAGGATAGAAGAAGAAAGTGCTGAGAAGCGACTGCATACCTAAATGTATATCTTTGTATTTACAGGTAAGCTGGTGATGGTATTTAGCTACCCCGGGCTAGTAGATATCGTTATAGTGTACGTTGGTGGCAATGTGTTAGATCTTGTAAATGTTTAACTGTGTAAGTTTAGCTAGCTAGCAGCTAATGCCAGATTGCTGACCGCCATTGTAGCAGTAGGAGCGCGGGACGGCAGCTGTGATAATGAGCCCTCATGAGAGGGAGCCCCCGTCGCTCATATTATTGTTTTGTTACTACTGTT
>NW_022280096.1:1576404-1717869 GCF_004355925.1 Anarrhichthys ocellatus | reverse complement strand
ACAAGAATCTCAAGCTGCTCTTCACTCTAGCGGTGACATCACGCACTCTAAACTGCGCAATACACACCCATTATAAAGTCAGAAAAGGACTGAAAAATCATAAAAGTTAAATTGCTGCAGTTCAAAAAGTTAAATAGATATCACAAAGCTGAATCATTCTGCAATAGCTCAGGGTTTTCTCAACATTTTAAAGTTGAAATGGTGCCTGTAGCTGAAAGTATGAGGAAGTCGAAGGATTTGAAAGTTGAAGAAGTTTAAGAGGATTTGAAAATATTCTCCATAGACATCCCATTCAAAAAAAAGTTGCAAAAAGCTTAATAATTCAAAATGTTTAAAGGTTAGAAATATGAAAAGTCATAGCAGACATGAGCTTAAAGAGCTGAACATTTTGATAGTTGAACGGTTTCTGTAGCTTAAAATATGAAGGAGCAGAAGAGTTTCAAAAAAAGGGGGACGGAAGAAATAGTTGAACTAGAAAATGCATTTCCTGCTGAAAATGCATTGGAATGCTGAAAGCTGAAATGAATTGCATAAACATTGCTGAAAATAGATATCCAATTTAAAAAAAATTGCAAAAAGCTTAATAATTCAAAAAGTTTAAAGATTACAAATATGAAAAGTCATATCACCCCTCTCCTGAAAGAGCTGAACATTTTGATATTAAAATGGTTTCTGTGGCTTAAAAAATTTCATCAGTGGTGATATTTGTATATATGTATATATTAACAGCATTCCAACAATAAAGAGAAACAGGATAACAATAGTTGGAATGCTTAACAGAATTCCAACAATTAAAGCTGCGAGCAGCGATGAACGGGCCCTCACATCCTCCAGCGTGTCGGGGGTGGCGGCGGGACTCCGGCCTGCGCGGCCGAGAACGTCCGCGACCGTCGGACAGCGCGTCCGCGAGTGAGATGTTTTTAATCCCGCGTGGACCGCCTGTTGCCAGAAATGATGCTTTGCAAATAGTCTGATGCTTCCTGTATCCGCTGCCTGGCGCTGCAGAACGCGTGCAAACATGCATCATGTAGCTCTGTGTCAAATGTAAACCACATTGTGTAAAAGTCATGTAAATTGGAGGTGTTTATCATAAAATCCAGATTTCCTTTCGCCAGCAGGTGGCGCTGTGAGTATTAGTGGAAATTAGCTTGTAGACATCCTCAGGCCATGAGTGTTATCAAGCATGAGAAGTTTGGGACCGTTTGGAACAAGTCCAGCTGAGTTACATCAGACATTTCCTTTAGCCAGTAGGCTTTGCGGGTTTACTGTAGTGCCCCCTAGTGGTCGAATGCAAAACAATTCTCAGGGTATGTTACTGGATGCGATGTGCACATATGCTGAATATTTTGGGAATTTAGAACAAATGGTTGAGAAGTGATAAAATAATAAAATAAATAATAAAATAATTGTCGGCGTTAATTAATGAATGCGTTAACACGAAATTAACGAGTTAACTTGCCCAGCACTAGTTATTATATAAACGAATAAACAAGATTTCTTCCCTCTCTCTCGTTTCCTAAATCCTGGCCTTACAGGAGTTTTCCCCCCTTTCCTCTCTCTTATTTCCCTTCGGGAGCTTTGGATGGAAGTGGCACTCTGGCAAGCCCCTCCTGAAGAGACCTCTGGCTCAGACTTACTCTCACCTCTCACAACCCAAACATTGGCCTCAAGCTAATTTATGCTTTGCTAGATGGATAATTGCAAACCAACACAAAAGAAGGGCCAATTGCACTCAGAAGCAAAACTGTATCGGTGTTTGCGCTCCAATATCATTAAGGCAATATGTTTTGTGAATCACACCTTGAGACAGGGCAGAAAGCGGCTGCAAGCTATTCGTCACTTCCTTCCTCTAACATTCTTTGTTGTAGCTTCTTTGTAGTCCCTCCCAACATTATGTTCCAGCAAAATATCCTATTTAAAACACAAATAATACAATTTCAGAGTCAAGATGACATCGAAAAGCTATTTCATCTTAAGCTTTCTTAGTGCCCTAATTATAAATCTTTTGATGCCTGGTGGGATCACTATCTTGCTACAGTGGCTCTAAAACCAGGTCACAATCCTGCCAACTGACAGGCAATTGTCTTGCATTAAATTGTATTGATTAGTGGTACAAATTAATTTCTATATCAGAAAGTGCAGATCTGAACTGGCATAAACTCTAACACATTATGCACTTCATACAAAGAGTGCATTGTCTCTATCTGCAGTGAAAAGAAACCTCCATTGTCTTCCACCACCGGCTTCTACCTGAGGAGAGACCGGCAAACTCAAGGCAGTTAAACCACAGTAAATCAGGAGAATAAACTTCGAAGATAAGCTGATTTACACACAACTTTTCACCTCAGAAATGCTGATATGGGGATGTCAGCATTTGGTGAGACAGGAATGTTGAAGCTGGCCTGGCTCCCTGTGATGTACTGCACAGAGGGGCCCTGAATTATTTCATCTGTTTCCAAACGCTCGATCTTCTCCGCTTTCTCATGTTGTTTTCAGAGGAAGCGTATTATGTTCTATTCACAGATCCTTCTTCAAATACTGATAAACACGATTTGCGTTAGCATTATAAAACAAAAAGATGCAAACTGAATAGAGAAATGTGATCGATGCAGTAATTGAGCTTTGGAAAGCCGTTTTAATTAACATTGTTTTCCATTCACATACTGAATACTTTCATTGATGAGTTCATTTAAAATTCATTTATCTGAATATTTATTGAATCAACGTGTAAGTTTTGTTTGAAGTAATAGAAGTGTTTAGGGAAAATTAGCATATTCAGACAGTTAGAGGATTAGTAGAAATACTGACCAGTTTTATCATTAATAAGCATATTTTTGTATAAAACCATAAAACCCCATTACAAAAAATTATACATCTTAACTACAGGGTTTTTATTATTCTATCTTCTTCTTTTCAAGCTTATACAAAAATGTAATTGAAAAATATCCAGTTGTTGTCGTTTAAGAGTCGATTACTCAGCTTCAGCTTCATGCCTCTGTCTGTACTGTAGAAGTAGCTATTCACAACAATCCTACAGACCTGACACACTTTAGTCAAAGGTAAACATCATCTCCCTCATCACCATGTGATCCTTTGTGGATCTCTGTGTTTTCTCTATCATCCGACTCATGCCGCCTCCCTCCCCTCTGCCCCAACTCTCTCCAGTCTTCCTTTCGATTTCTCTGCTTCTGCCCTTCTTGCTGGTGATGAGAAGCATTATTTCTCAGAGTTTTAGCACCCGAGAGGCCACTGCCTGGCTTTTGGCAGACGTTGATAAGGGATGAGGCTGCGGTTGCCAAGCCATACAAATTATTTCAGGAATAAAGAGATCAATAGCATCTTTTCGAAAATCCTCCCCCTTCACAGACCACCGTTCAGCATGAGTTTATTTTCCATTGGCAGAATAGAAGTTAGGGCAAACAAAGAAAAATCTGAGTGAGGCAAGTTTTAAACTGTGTTGTGCACCAGAGGTTATTCATAAGAAGCAAGGAAACACAAATGTCAGCTCTTCTGGTTGCTGAATTGTCATTCTCAAGATCAAAGCTACAACTTTTGTGTGTACGTTTCTGTGTGCGTGTACGTTTCTGTGTGTGTGTGTGTGGCAAATGTGAGTGACTGTACACAGTGCGTGATCACATTGGTTTCTTGGTTCAACCTTTTAAATGAGTAAAGGCGTTGTTCACCTTTTTGAAAAATACACTTATTCATTTTCTTCATGTGAGTTCGATGAGAATTTCTTTACTGTAGGTTAGGTATGGAGCAGGAGTCATGACACAGCTAGCCTAGCTTTGCATAAAGACTGGTAGCAGTTATCTGGGCTGTCCAAAAGTTATGAATATGCTTACTAGCAATACCCTCTGAAGCTCAAATTAACATCTGGTATCCTGTTTGTTTTATCCATAGCCAAACAGACAGAGTGTGTACTGCTTTCTGGAGCCTTGTTGTCAGAGTGAGGTTGGCAGGTTTGGCACCATTTAGCTTGAAGGTTTATACCAAAACCTGTTCTCACTATAGACTGTATATAACATAACATTGGTTTGTGGACTAGGGTTTTGAAGCTTTGAGTTCGACATTTTGGCCGTTACATGGCTTTTGCATCCTTTTATTTTTTGGCCATCGCCATCTTGTTTTTTTGCAACCATATGTGATGTGAGAGGGTGGAGCTACATAGGCTACAACCGAACACTGAATAAGAATGTTTTGGCAAAATGTTACAATTAACTTTGATGAAGTGAAAACACACCGTGAAAGGGGTTAAAGTTGGATGACGGTGGTAGTGACCTGTCAGTCATAAGGTAGAAAATATAACTAAATGGACCATAACCTACCAAATGAACATCATGCTGTATTGAAGAAGACTTGAAACTAGAGACTGAGACCATAAACTCATGTTTACAATGTTTACTGAGTTAATAAATCAAGAGAGAAGTAGAGTCATTTTCTCATAGACTTCTATACAACCAGAGGAGTCGCCCTCTGCTGGCCAGTAGAAAGACTGCTTGAAAGTTTAAGGTACTTCCACCATGGCTGCACTTTTCTGACCCAGAGGTGGCTGCCTGCTTGTCAACAACCATATCTGGCAGCACACACTATAGCCGGAGAGGCTGCACAGAGGATGAAACTGTTGTTCGTCTAAAAATAGTTATTGCATGTAACTCACAGAGACAACAGAGTAGTATTGTTGTCTCATCTCACTTGTGGAAAGAAGCAAATTAACAAGTTTCACAAATGACAATCCAGCCAACACATTCAGGCATTTTTTTCAATGGCCGACCTTCTGACATGTTACAGCTGCCAAAGCATAACGGTAATTATTACCTTAATCGCTGCATTGCCTTCAGGTGTGTGTCAGTGTGCCAGCTGTGTGTGTGTGTGTGTGTGTGTGTGTGTGCGTGTGCGTGTGTGATAGCACACTATGAGACACTTCAATGGGCAATTCAACAGAACTATGTTATAAGGCTTTTCCTGATTCAAACAATTACTGTCAGATACTTTGCTGTCAGTCCTTCATAGTGACTTATGCTGAGTCAGGTAATGCACACGTTACATGGGGTTTTCAAGGACTCTCTGTAAGCACAGTAGCTGTTCATGGGGAGACTGATAACTAAAAAGAGCAAACCTGTAACCCAGTGGCGGCTGGCCAATAGAGGGCCATGGGGTGTGGCCCCACCTTGAGCGCCCCTCCTTGAGCCACAAAAAAAATATAGATATATATTATAATAATAATACTAATAATAATACATTTGACAAATTGTCAATATTTGTGTTTTTGAAATATGTAATGTACCCAGTAATATGTGTAAATTATGATATCTGCGCAAAATATATGCTTTTCCTGCACGTCCTCTCTTGTCTCGCATGTCTCAGTAGCGCTGGGGCCATCGAGAAATGGCCCACAAGAGGCGGGTCTATGAAGCAGTTTAGCCAATTGCTGATTAAAGACATAAATGAGCGACATATAATTTAGCCAATCAGCGTCCTCAAATAGATTCAGCCAAGCTGCGCGTTCTGTCAGGAGAAGTCTCTACAGGCGAGCACGAGCGCCAGCGCGAGCACTACTCCTCCAAGACCCGTTTGAGAGGAGAACTTTGGCGGAGATTCTGCAGGCCAAAGAGCTGATCCCAGATCAACCTGACCTCACAATCAGACAGCAGACTAGCGGGAAAGGGAAGCAGTACATGCGAAGCTTCTGTCCTAGCTGTACACCAGACAGGTTTGGCTAGCTGCATGACGTCATGCTAATAACTTATTTAGCTTTTTAAAACAACGGGGACAGATCCAGCACGGACAGTTAGGGAGTGAGGGATGAGGAGGTAAGGAAACATGAGAACACCAGGACACACATGGAGAACTCTGTCAAGCTACATATTAGGCAAAGTGAACATCTTCTCTTCTACATAGTTGTCCTCAGTCTCATCTGCTTAACTTGGTCATGGAGGCATCAACATGTGATTGAGATGGTAAATTATCAGTGAAAACTCATCATAGCTTAATTCAGTGGTTCTCAAACTGTGGGGCGCAGTGGTATTACAGGTGGGGTGCAGGGGGAAATGTAGAATGTGTTTTTTTTTTTAAGTAATTAATAAATACATGGCGAAATGTATGGCCCGTTTCCGCCACTGTGAGGAAAAAATACAGATCCTGTAAGTCATTATAATGAGATACTATCTCAAAATAATGACTTAGCATCTCATAATAATGAGATAGTATCTCATAATAATGACTTAGCATCTCATAATAATGAGATAGTATCTCATAATAATGAGTTAGCATCTCATAATTATGACTTACTATCTCATAATAATGAGATACTATCTCAAAATAATGACTTAGCATCTCATAATAATGAGATAGTTTCTCATAATAATGAGTTAGTATCTCATAATAATGAGATACTATCTCAAAATAATGACTTAGTATCTCATAATAATGAGATAGTATCTCATTATAATGAGATAGTATCTCATTATAATGAGACTTAGTGACTGAGGGCGGGGCATAGCAGAGCAGGGTTACGGTTTAAGAAGGGACCCTGTTAACTGGTGACCTTCAGCCAAACTCAAATGAACTCAACTTGACACATCTGTGTTCTTGGCTGGTTGAATTCTTAGTTTTATGGCTTTGCTTTTCTTGTTGCCTCTGATGCGTTATTGTCCACATTGTGTATTTTCACCTCATGACAACATCACAAACATCTGCCTCATTAATTTGCAGCGCTACAAAGATTTGTCTCGGAAACCAGCTGTATTGTAAACTGCTCCGTAGTACACGTCAAAATGCTCCACGGTAAACACGCAATCTGGTTTACTTAAAAGTGATTGCAATTTTCTTTATTCTATTATTTGAAAAAGCAGAGACGGAGGAGTCACAAAATGTTATTTCAATAAAAATTCAAGATAGACCATTTTGTTACAATTTTGTTGGGGCGGTGGGGCATGAACATTTTTTCTTCCTCCAAAGTGGGGTGCGACAGAAAAAGTTTGAGAACCACTGGCTTAATTTAACATCAGTATTCATAATTACACTTCATGTTTACTTCTCCTGATCTTTACCTCCTATAACAAGGTCCATAGGGGCATCTCAATAAATAAACATGTTCTATTATATTATATTATATAAGTGTTATTTCCTGCTTTTTTCCATGTTGGAATAAATGTTAAATATTTAACTGCAAAGTAGTAATGCGTGTTTGATACCTTAATTGTTTGCATTAAATCATACTGGGATGTTTGCTGAAATTGATTGGATGGCCCTACCTAGAACATTTTCCACCAGCCGCCACTGCTGTAACCATTTACTTTGTAATGGTCTTGCAAGCATTTTGTTGCTCAGTCAGATTTCTGCTGCCACTATGACAACACAATCTGTTCAGTTTGTCATTATGAGAAATATTCATGGTTTATTAACTGATTCTTCTCATTATTATTACATACTAACTTACTTAGGTCGAACAAAAAACTGTACTTGTTATAGCAACAGGCTAACTTATCTCCTTATTACATTGAAACTCGTTTTAATGAAAATAGATCTGAGGGAAAACCTAGTCTATGGGGAGGTGCTCTGTAATTTGGTACTATTGACAATTTAGGTACTTTATCATTTCTTAATGAGTTTTACTGAGCAGTGAATTGTTTTATGGGGCCTTGGTGGGACACATTAGAACGTAACATATGATGACAATTCAGCATTTTCTCATTAGCCTGACGTGAAAATAAACAGCTCCACTTGTTCAAAGTATTGTCGACTGTGGCTAAGTGGATAGCAGGGCCGTCTTTCAATCAATCGGCGGTTCAATCCCCGGCTCCGGCTCTGCTAGTCGCATGTCGATGTGTCCTTGAGCAAGACACTTAACCCCAAAATTGCTCCCGTAGTTGAGCCTATGGTGTAGAAATGTGTGTCAGGATCCCTGTCAGACCAGACACCTCCCATGGCCACACAGCTGCAGCCACTCCAGCCGATTACCTCCTGCAGGCTGACACACCAGACTCAGGTCCCACTAACGCTTTCCCTGGCACTATATAAACTCTGGTCCTGCAGTCTGGGGTTGTCAGGTCGTACCGTCTTTCACCCGCTTCAACCCCGTTGCATCTTCGGCTTCGAGCGCCTGCCTCCGGTGTCCGTCGGTCCGGGAATCCCCCGTGCCCTCCTTTGTGTTTACGGACTACTCACCGCCGCTCTGCTCTCCGTGGTGTTAACGGACTACACACCACCGCTCTGCCCTCTGTTGTGTTAACGGACTACTCAAGCCGTCAAGCTGCCAGCTCTCCGGTGTCGAGCCACGGGACATCACGCCATCAAGCTACCAGCCCTCCGGTGTCGAGCCACGGGACTCACACCATCGATCAGCCTACTCTCTGGTGTCGAGCTACGGGACATCACGCCGTCAAGCTGCCAGCCCTCCGGTGTCGAGCCACGGGACTCACACCGTTGATCTGCCTACTCTCTGGTGTCAGACCACGGGCTCCACACCTTCCTGTCTTCTTAATTCAGGCTAAATAAAACCTGTTTATTCCAACTTCTGTCTCCTGTGGTCTTGCTATTGGGTCCTAACCGTGAACTCCCGTGACAATGTGATAGACTCTGAATTGTAAGTCGCTTTGGATAAAAGCGTCTGCTAAATGACTGTAATGTAATGTAGTAAGTGGAGCGGAATAAATTGAGTAGCCTACACGGAGGCTCTGTACCTGGTTATCTTGACACCATCTACTGTACTCAATAATAGTAGAATCTCATGACAAGCTTAAATGAAATGTTAAAGTTCCTTCTTATAACAATATTCTCGTTATAAAATGCTGACATGCTGTTATAATGGGGCTGGATTATTATAAAAGTATCTTGTTTACTGAGAAAAGCTCTAAATATAATATTAAATTTTCTTGTTATAAAAGAAACATTTATTTTGTGTCACATTTGCAGCGATACACTGCTGAAGAATTCATCCAGGTCTTCTCTATGGTTTATTAGTTAAGGTCATTGTAATGCCAGTGTCTGGTTAGTAGCACCATATCTCTACATATACCCTGCTTATGATCCGTGCATAATGATCTACAGAATATGTCATAGATCTTTCAGTGTAGATGAAAGAAACGGCTGGACATAATGGGGTTTCAGCAGCCCTAAAAAAGACATGGATATGAATGATGGAGCAATACGATGGTAGTCTTTGTCATTCTCGGCCATGTTGCAGCTTCATATCAATGTGCTGAATGGCCCATTACTCATCATTGGAGATGAGTGCATGTGTATGTATACATATGCAAGTGCTGTGTGTGCAGACAGAGAGATGAAGAGACAAAAAGAAAGATAGTGCCGAGCCTTCTAAATCTCTGAGGTTTCTGTGTGTGGGCAGGCTTTTGTACTGAACATGAACTCATCACATCACCCACTACAGTTATTTAGACTATTATGATTCCTTTTTTTCTGTAATCTTCAGAGAGGAAAAGTAAGATAATAGATGGGTGACAGCAGACAGACCTCATCACGGTTTTAGAATTAAAATATACGTTTTAGGGTGAAATGAAAAATATGTCTGACAATTCATCTCTTCTTTTCTTCTGTATTTCTTCTTATTTTGTCTCAGTCAGTTGTCCCCCCAAATTTTTACCAATATGCTTGGTAGTTGTGCTAATGGCTAAGTTATTATCAGTAATTATGTCAAAGGTACAGTCTGCCACAACTGCACTAAAATAACTTCTGTCAAGATGTCCTTGAAAATGGCAATTAACCCCCAAGTGCTTCAGTGGAGCCGTTCAGCGGTCACCGTAGGTTGAGACTAGTGCTGGGCGGTATGACCAAAAATGTGTATCACACTCTTGGTATTTCAACTCATGTTTTCTGCTGAGGTGATGGAGTAAGTTGCTCGTGTTACCACCAGCGTCAACAACAGTGGCTAGACAAACTCGCAAAACGTCGGACTTTTTAAAGCCCAAAGACTTCCAAACAGCAGACCCAGCTCCTCTCTTGGGCTCAGACTCTATCGGTGCATCTCCGGTCTGTCTGTGTTCATCCTGCATCGCTCCTTTCTGTTCTTTAATGTAACGTTACTGTACGGAGCCTCTCCCAGCTGTTAACAGACTGTTGTGCTAGCGGGCTAGCTAGCTAGCGAGCTGTACCCAGCATGCCGTTCGGTGGTGAAATTTTATAAATGTACAATTATTAGTGTTACAAATTGTTTATTTGTCACAAACTGTTGTGTCATGGTGGTTTGCCCTGTTAAAGAGCGTTAGTTGTGGGTTATCAATTGTTGTGTTATAAAGTTATAACCATGACTAGGGGTCCCTCTCAATACAGTTAGGACAAGTAGCTCCGACTATAGCCTTCTCAGCGGCGAACAGTATATTTTGCTGCCTGTTGAAGAGTTACAGCAGTTGTTTCGGCTATGCACCGGTATGACGGTGTGGGAAAAATTCATATCATACGAGAAATTAAAACCGGTATACCCGGTATACCGCCCGGCACTAGTTGAGACTGCACTGCGGTTACTCAGAGCTGCTACAGTAGAAGTGGAAAGTGAAGTGTTCATGAAAAATGTTTAGACCTTGTAAGCCTAGAGGTTAGGAAAAGGGCCTGCAACTGAAAGGCTGCCAGTTTGGTTTGAGAAAACAAATGAAAAGGGCTCACTGTTCCCTCAGCAACTGCTGCTCAGTTGTCCCTGAGCTGCGAAGAAACCCTAAATTGCTCCAGTGGAACTGCTCTGCAGCTAATGATAGAAGATTGGTGATTGTAGTGGGCACCTCCCAGATGGGGATGTGTATAACAGCGTGTGTGTGTGTGTGTGTTTAGGACACGACTCTGCTGAAAAAGAACTGCATGCTCATTTTGAGCAGTTCATTTAGGCCACTATAATACTGTTTATATTCAACACTACAGGATCATTGATCTAAAATGTGATTTATAAGCAACATTGTATTGGAAGAGCTTTAACAATGTTTTATCTAATATTTTCTGATATAGCATTTTGTTAAACCAAATTCAAATGCTTCCAATATAAGAAACAAATAACCAGATGACAATGAAGTAGGGAAACCATGAAAAACGATTGATGACGTAGACATCAAATTTAAAGTCTCAGTTCCACAATTTGGGACATGCACTTATTACATGCACTTATTACAATATATATATATATATATATATATATATATATATATATATATATATACATACAGTATATATAATTATTTTATTCCATATTATATTTGTTTTCTTGCTGAAGGTTAGATGAGAATAATATTGATACCACTCATATCTGTTCATGACAACATGAGGCTAAATCCAGCAGCTGGTTAGCTTAGCTTTGCATAAAGACAAGGAAACACTCTTTGGAATGAACTACACAAAAGAGACATAATGTGTTAACTAGGGAACTTTAGAGGCCCAAACGCTAGCTTGATTTTTAATGAATATATATCAGTGTATCTCGCTAATAACTCTTGTTGAAAAAGCAAATAAGCATATTTTCAAAATGTCAAACGTGTCATTTATAGTGACACAAATAGTTAGATTCATGCTACAATACTGAGAAATCTTGCTCAAAGGATTTTTTTTTTTATTCTTAGATCAAAACGGTACTTTTATTATTTGATGTCCTTGCCTCGATCGGTACAATCAGTCAAGCATTAAACATCTACTTTATAGCTATTCTGAATGTCATTCTCTCTCCTTTCGCTCTTCAAAATGGACGGTCTTTAGCTTTGAGTGAGCAAAGGTGTGAGCCACCGCTCATCCCAATCACACCTGATCTACACAATGTCTCAGCACAAGCAGAGAGGTGAAATCTAGATTTATTTTGCCCTATATTTTTGCATTACCATTGAACCGAACTATCGCGAGTAGACATTACGTTACATTACATCACAGTCATTTAGCAGACGCTTTTATCCAAAGCGACTTACAATAAGTGTATTCAACATAGGTATTCAGGACAGGACAGAAAAAAGCCGTGACCGATGCAATGTTTGCTGAGAACGGCAGTTTGTCATCCAAGGTTACACCCAGATTCCTCGCAGTCCGAGTTGGCGTCACCACGGTATCATCAATGGTGATGGACAGGTCTCGGTGCGGGCAGCCCTTCCCCGGGAGGAACATTAACTCGGTTTTGTCCAGGTTCAGCTTCAGCTGGTGTGTCGCCATCCACTTCGAGATGTCAGCCAAGCACGCAGCGATGCGTGCCTCCACTGGAGTGTCACTGGGGAGAAATGACAAGACCAGCTGGGTGTCATCGGCATAACATTGGTAAGAGAAGTCATGCGAGCGAATAACAGAACCCAGAGATGTTGTGTAGAGCGAGAAGAGAAGGGGGCCCAGAACTGAACCTTGTGGAACCCCCGTAGTCAGCATGCATGGTTCCGACACAGCCCCCCTCCATGTCACCTGGTAGGATCAACCTGTCAGGTAGGATGCAAACAGGGAGAGTGCAGAGCCTGAGACGCCCATCGCCTCGAGGGTGGAGAGGAGGATCTGGTGGTTCACCGTGTCAAACGCCGCAGACAGGTCCAGGAGAATTAGGGAGAGAGAATTCGCTCTCGCTGTGTGAAGCGACTCTGTCACCACAAAGAGGGCTGTCTCTGTCGAGTGACCCACCTTGAACCCGGACTGGTGGGGGTCCAAGATGCTGTTCTGGTGGAGATAGGAAGACAGTTGGTTAAAGACAGCACGTTCAAGTGTTTTGGATAGAAAGGGTAGAAGAGAAACCGGTCTGAAGTTCTTGACATCAGAGGGGTCAAGTGATGGTTTCTTTAGAAGGGGGGTGACTCTGGCAGTCTTCATGTCACCCAATGTCTTCATCAGGGTGATAAAGCCCTTTACAGTACATACAGTAAGGCCTAAGAGGAGCTCAAAGTCTTCCCTTGCCTGACGAAGGTTATCTCTGACCGTGCTGTCATTATGCTTTTTCACCGATTTTGTAGTGTCAGTGGCATCCTTTTTTTTTCTCCTAATGTCAGACTTCACTGCCACATCAAATAAAGTTTAGTATAGCCCTTCATCACATTTACTGTTCACCAGAGGTTCCCAATGCTCACATTATGAAAGAGCGAATGAAAATTCACCTTAAAATCCCCCTCTAGAATAATGAAGAAAAAATAATGCTGGAAACTTTAAAGTGGGCCTAACAGAAAGGAATGCTCTGTCAAAGTAAAGTCAGGTGTACAGTGGACACCAACAGCACATTTAAATGACAGCATTACACTTTGTTTATCAAGTTCATCAGAGAGGAAAAAATGATGTCTCTGTCATGGACAACAAGCCAAGGTAGGAGGAAGAGCCAGAGAGACAAAGGATAGTGATAGTGTCCACAGCCAGAACAGAACAAAGACAGCACAGTGCAAACACATGAACTACTTTATATGTATAGAGAAGCACCTACATTTGGCATTCATTTGGAGTTAGTCTAAAGCAGACAGGATGAGCTTTTTTTCAAAACTGTGACAGTAACATTTCATATGACCGTAAGACGTGTCATGCAGGTACATTGGAGAGGACGACACTGCATGAATAAAAGGACTATATCGATGGTTGGGGATGTTTTGGCCCATTGCCAAGTCATGTATACTGACATTACATTTAATCTAACATAGCTTTAAAACAGCTATTATCAATATTTTATAATAATGGGTAATGTAAAAGGTGTCGCTAGTAGTGATGATCAGAGAATGATTACCTCAGGTCCTCTCAGCTCGACTGAGCCTTGTAGCCGTTCTCAAAGCAACTAGCTGGTGAACATAGCTAAAGAAACTGATCTATTTCACAAAAGTTGGTTGAGATCAAAACAGCTGAAAAGAGAATATATATTAAACTTAGATTCATCGGGTGGCCATAGCATGACTCCAAATGAATGCTAATGTTGCTCCCTGCGTGCTGGACGTCTAAAAGGTAATTGCACACTAACAAGTTAGCTGTATCAACTTATAAGACATATTAAACAAGAATACCTAAAGATATGTCAGTGTTGTGGAAAATTGTCAATATTTATTGTTTATTATTTTCTGTTGGTGAGCCAGGATGACAGTTTGTTAGTTAAGGGGCTACAACACGCAGACACCCCAGCATGTTTGATTGAAATCTGTTTCTTATGTTTGGTTTTGTTTGAGGGATTTTAACACACTATCAAATTTATGACTCATCTCAGTGAATATTTATAAACGTTTCCACTGCAGCAGAGCTTTAGGTCTTTTCTTTATTTATATCAACAGACTAACACCTACTGTATTTCCATCTGGCAAACCATAATACTTATTCTTTCTTCACAGCCAGGCAATGGTAACTAGAATCATCACGGTAAGGACACAGCTGTTGCAGGACAAAATGAGCTAAATGCCTGAAATGGTGCTGCCTCAAACCTCTTATTAAAACAAATGTGAAGAGAGAGTGGGTGGTTGCACTGATCACTTATTCACCACTGAAACTGTAATTATAACAATAGCCGACACTATTGCTCTCCTTTTATACGTGGCTTTGAGCCTGCAAACACCTGCTATAATGCAGTGCGATAATGATGAGCATGTCAGTTTCACTCATTCCACATTTTGTCTCTTAATTTGCTTTTGTTTTTCATCATCTCTTTCATTTACTGACATCTGTGCACTTTAATTGGCCTATCTCCGAACTTAATTCACACATTTTCAGGTGAAGAAAACTGAGAGAGAAGGAGTGTGAGACTCAGAGAGAAACAGTAAGAAAAAGCTACGATGAGAAGAAGAAAGGCGGAGAAAGAAGATATAGCAGAGGCGTGTGAAGGCTCCTTTAGCTTCAGCAGCAGCAGACCTTTTCAGCTTCAGTGATTGGTGTTGATAGTGGTACAGGAACAGCCGGGCTCCCTCACAGAGAAAGGGACCAGCACAGCGAGATGAAATGGCTCTTTCAAAATGCCCTGATCACGCATTACAGCAAAGTACTTCCTATCACATATAAATAATAAATAAAAGAAATCAGTGAGCATTTTCAGCAAACTATGGTACTACAGTCTGTGAGGCTGCAACGTGGAGGTTCACAGCCTGGGATGCTTTGTACCACACAAATGAGATCCAGGAAACGTTTGTAATTATAGAGTAAAACTGCACACGTGAAAGTCTTAAGATGGGGCTTCAAATAAAAGTTGTATTTAATAGATGCATCCACATGCACATCACATCTCGAGATACACTTCATGTATTCATTAGGTCTGATCCATATTGCTAATTAACTTCCCTGTGTGCGAGTCTTGTCTCAAAGTGCCTCTGCGCTGCACAGATGTTCAAGAAGCATCTTTAAAAATCCTGGGCCTTGTAACTGAGTCCCTGTTAAAGAAACCCTTGCCTCAGGGAATTATGTTTTACCTCATGCAGTGACTTACTGGAAAAGTCACATGCAATGAATGTCAACTGCTCTGAAGTTATGAATGGAAATTATGTATGCGTCAACGCTTCTGTAAGTGGCAATTCAGGAGACTCAAACTGGAAGAGGCATACGTTTGCTTGTTATGCACCCCACTCAGCCCTTGTTTTTGCTGTATAAAGTAGCAGGAGGGGTGTTTATCTTGACATAGATGTTACCCGGAGCAACAAGGAGGAACAGTTCACGTTTACGCCTCCTGCTCTTCACTCTCTGTGTTTAGTTCTAAAAACCATCATGATCAAAAACCCAGCGGCCCCTCCTCGAGTATGAAGTTCAAAAAGTTCAAAAGTTTGCTTTATTGTCAATTCCACAATATGTACCGAACATACAGAGGAGTTGAAAAGACGTTTCTCTCCAGTCCCACATATAAACATATGAAGTGAATACAGTGCAATAGATACAAAAAAACATTTAGACAACATATATATATAATAAGAAAAAAACTATCAATCTGTATTTAGCAGCAGTCGGACATAGAGTCTTAAAAGAGAGGAGGGAGAGAGTTCAGCTTCCTAACAGCCTGGTGGACGAAGCTGTTTGAGAGTCTGGTGGTGCGAGCACGGAGGCTCTGGTATCTTCTCCCAGAGGGCAGGAGGCTGAAGAGACTGTGTGAGGGCTGGCTGGAGTCGCGCACAATCATGGTCACTTTGCGGGTGAGGCGGGTGTCATATATGTCCTGCAGGGAGGGGAGTGAGGCACCAATGATCCTTCCAGCTGTGTTCACTATGCACTGCAGGGCTTTCCTGTTGTAGTCAGTGCAGCTTCCGCCCCACACAGTGATACAGTTTGTCAGGATGCTCTCAATGGTGCCTTGGTAAAAAGTGCACATGATGGGTGGTGTTCTTGCCTTCTTCAGTTTGCGGAGAAAGTCGAAACCTCTGCGCTTTCTTTGCCAGTGATGTTGTGTTGGCTGTCCACGAGAGGTCCTCACTGATGTCCACCCCCAGGAATTTGGTGCTGCTCACTCTCTCTATATCAGCACCATTGATGGTCAGTGGTGGGTGTTTAGTGTGGCCTCTCCGGAAGTCAACAACAATCTCCTTGGTCTTGCTGTTATTGAGAAGGAGGTTGTTGTCTCTGCACCACGTGGTCAGAAGGCTGACCTCCTTCCTATAGTGGGTCTCATCGTCGTTGGTGATGAGACCAACCAGAGTTGTGTCGTCTGCAAACTTGACCATGTGATTGGTGCTGTAAGTTGTTGTGCAGTCGTGTGTCAGCAAGGTGAAGAGCAGTGGACTGAGCACACAGCCTTGAGAGGCCCCTGTGCTCAGTGTGATGCTGCTCGAGGTGTTGTTGCCGACACATACTGCTTGTGGCCTCTCACTGAGGAAGTCCAGCAGCCAGTTACACAGCGAGGTGTTGAGCCCCAGCTGGTCAAGTTTGAAGATGAGTTTTTGTGGGATTATGGTGTTGAATGCTGAACTAAAGTCTATGAACAGCATTCTCACATATGAGTCTATTGTGTCCAGATGGGTGAGGGCTGGGTGGAGAGCAGAGCAGATTGCATCCTCTGTGGACCGTTTGGCACGGTATGCAAACTGGAAAGGGTCCAGGGTGGGGGGAAGAATGTATTTGATATGTGACATGACTAGCCTTGAAGCATGATGGTACAACAGCTTGTCTCAGAGAAGTATTAAAGACATCCGTGAAGACATCCTTAAGCTCCTCTGCGCAGTCCTTCAACACATGACCAGGGATGTTGTCTGGACCTGTTGCCTTGCGGGTGTTGATAGTGGAGAGTGTCCTCTTCACGCTGGCAGCAGACAGGCACAGAGCCTGATCGTGGGGAGGGGTCGGAGTCTTGTGAAGTAGTGCATGCGAGGGGAAACATTCATTAACATTTGGTCGATTGGTGCACAGGAGGCCGAAGGTTGGTTAAATCCGTTTCTCTGACCAAACCCCCGTCTGCGGAAGAAACTGGGCTTTGCAAATGTTTAAAAATCAGGCCATAGTTCCACCTGTCCTTCCTCCAACGAAAGGCATATCTAAGAAGAAGAACTGCACTTGCTCCGCTGCCATCGCGAATACCTCTGCATCCACTGACACCAGCACCTCGGCTAAAAAAGAGCAAGACTCTATCCTCACGTCGATCTTCAGGAGAAGGACCTGGTCCTCGCCACTCTCACTAACATTCAGTCCTCTCTTTGCGAGATGGATGTCCGCTTCCAGGTTCTGGAAACCTGCTAGATTGTGGGACATCTCCGACCGCGGCTGTAGCTCTCCATGGCGGAAGCTGGCCGGCGCGTTCCCCATTAGCGTCATGCCGCTTAGAATGCTGGGAACTTAGAACGCTGGGAACTTAGAACGCTGGGAACTGCAGTCCCCGCAGCTTCAACTGGCGTGCCATTCCTTCCATCTGCAGCTGCAATTTCTCCTCAGCTAAGCAATCAAATCCTCGCAGGTAATGACGTTAATTTAATTTAAATTCTGCTGTTTTCAAACGTGCTGCCGCACTCGTCTTGTGTCAAGAAGTGAATAAACCATACACCTGTCAACGTCTCAAAACTTGGCAAAAAATAATAGAAGCATTCAATCGTTGTTTTGTTAATTATTTAATTACTGGTCTAGTTCAAGGTTTTCTTCCTGGTTTAAGTTTTCTTCCAAAAGTATCCCATGTCTGTAAAATCCTTCTATCTGCTCTGAAGAACCAGAAATAGTGGACAAGTTATTGGCCAAAGAAATTGAGAAGGGCTATACGAACGGCCCTATGATCGTCATAATGGTTGCTGAGGTCTGAAGCAGTCTTGCTGCTACACATAGATATTTCACATAATGGTAGGTTGACCTCTTGGGATGCATGCTTGCGCCCTTAATCTTAAAATAATGAGGTCTGCAGCAAGCTTGCTGTTAAACATAGATTGTCCATATTCCGGGTGCTGCTTAGCATGAGCGTTATACTAGACTTGGCGTTGGGTTCCGTTTTGGGGGTTGATTCTTGGTGCTCCTCATTTTGGCTTGGTAGCTGCTGGCTAATCCGGGGTGCACTTATAGAGCAGAGCCGATCAGCACCAAGTTTAACTGTATTTCCATTTGTTGCAATAAATGGTTAAACAATCTACGACGAGAGTGTTCCTGACTGAATATATTTAGTCGCTGCAGAATGAATATAAGGCAAGCACTTGATTAGTGACTTGAATGTCAACGCAATGAATGAAGCTTTGAACTATTTGGTACAGCCCTTCTGAAACCCATCAGCTCTGACAATGACAACAAGGGAGATACCGTCTGAAGTCAGTAGCATCAGCAGAGACTGCTGCTGATGCTGTGGCTGCAGTCGAAAGCAAATTTAAATGTTCAGCATTCAAGATGATGTCATTCTTTATGTAGCCCACGTAATAATTGTCCACTCGAACAGAGCCAACTATTCTGCCTCGTCTTTACTCGATGGGGCATAGCAAACAGAGATTTCCCCTCGATTTTTGTTACTAACATTTTTTTGATTTACGTTGTCCTTACAAAGACATCAACAAATGCTTAACTTAAACATTTTCAATGATAAAGTCAACACTGCCACCGTCATGATTGGTTGTAATGTGAGGTGCACAAACCTTATGGAAGGAAATGATAGCCCATAGAGTCGGTTTTGGACGCTTCTGGGACGGCGTGTCAGTTTCAAGTCGTTGCATTGTGTCAAAATAAACTTCTGTCTTCACAGGAAATACAATTTGCAAAACCACTTAGATAGAGGATGGAAAAGACTGTGGTTAGTGTTAACTTGATTAACAACTCACGTGATTAGCAAGTGACAATCAAGTTCTGTGACTAGCGACTCATGTGACGACACTAACAGGTCACATGACAAAAAGTGTGGACTACCTATTTATAGGTCAGTTGATCTGGCCGTCTAATAATGACACGAGGGGTTTGCATTGTAGTTAGTTGAAAGCGTAGTGCGTCGGTATCAGACAGTGAGGAGCACTAACCAAGCGGTGGTGTTTGACAAGTTGGGAGTGAGACCGGGTGGAAATGGCGAACAAAAACCAGCTGTCTCATATGAATGGATACAAGGTGGGTCAAATGTACTTTAAATAGACCTGCATCATACACATGTCTCTTGTAGGGATATTGAGTAAAATCATAAGTTAAGTTAAATAACAACAACAACATCACTGCACAAAAAAGTAATATTTATTATAACATTTATCTTTGATGCTCAAATAATAGCACAAACACTCCTACCTACCTACACAGTGGATAAAACAACTTGGAGGTGACATTGAAGGCAGCTCCTCTTTAAGTTTTTTTTAAATATTTTCTGCTTCATAGTAAACCCAAGTTATTTTAGCTGTTTTAAAAATTGAAATCATGTTTTAATGAATTTAATTTCTTGCACATAGTACACCTATCAAGCAGGTTAATGTAATTTTGACGGAACAGGCCTTTTGCAAATAACCAATTGATTTTGGAGCATTGATACATACCCTTTTCCAAATGTAAAACGGCATTTATCAAACCTAGATTAGACCTTACTGAATCATTGATCCAGCTGCCTCTGTTGTGTCACAACATTTTAACTGCACTCAGCTCTGCAAATCTCTTCAGTCACTGTGAGTTTTACTGATGGCTGTTTGCCCCAGTGACCTGTCGGATCCCAAGAGACTTACCTCAAGGCTCCACAAACCTGAATGTAAGCACTTTGCAGTATACACAGCATATTTTAAGGTGTTTTCTCCTGTTGAAGTGAGAATGTTTTAAGCTAGCATTGCAAAACAGATGGCTGCAACATAGTTGAGCCAGCAGCTGGGCATCACATGCTATTAGCTTTAATCTTCCCTCTCTTGCAACAGCACTGATCCTATTGTCTCACCCCATTCTACATGCAGATGTCTTCCAACTTTACTGAGAAGTCCTAGACTCTGGGTTTAACCTTCTGCATGTGTATATGCCAGTGGCAGGCTGTGTATTTTATACCTGGGCCTTCAGTGCTGTCCTACTACAGTTGAACCACCTCCTAATAACCTCATTATGATGCCACAGCTACGGTTATTTGTTTCGTGTAAAAACCGCATATTCACATAACACTGCAACATTTGACAAGTGAAATAAAATGTTACATGAAGCTCAACACATATGAGGGCTACAAATGACATGATTACGCGCATGGCGGGATGCTGCGTCATTAACGGACAATGCATATTGTCAAAATCCATCCAGCAAAACTGCGGCGCTAAAACCCGTATTCCGCCACACACTGAAGAGCACGGGCCATTTAAATATTATTCACATCAGAGGGAACAATATTAACCGTATCATAAAAACAACAGAGGGTATTATATGTTACAGTATATTTACTCATTGAATGTATTAAACCATAAAAGTATAGACACTGAATGTATTAAACACTGTAAAGAATAGTCTTGAGGGCCAGAAAGGGATTTTCCTTAGCGAGGCTTTTGCAGACATGGGAGGAGCTGAGATGCAGAGACGCCGTCAACAGGAGGAGTACTCCTGGACAGCTGACCAACCGGGTCAAGGGGGCGAGGAGGAGTCCGGAGGCGAGCGAGTACTGTCCGAAGCGAGGAGGGGACAGTACGATTTCAGCCAATCACTGAGCTGACACGGACATTTTCAGACACTTTAGGACACTTACGGATGCTTTCCGAACTTTTCAGAACACAAAAGACATTGTTCCAGAAAGTTTTCTTCAGCTCGTATGCTCCTCATTTTACAGTTAACCGAATTCGGCCTGTTGGGTGGGGCGGGGCGTGTGTGATCTCTGCTCCTGGGAACATATTTCTATCAATAGAGTAATTCAGTTTGTAACTGTTTCAGCTTCTGTCAATTATTAAATACTTTTTTGAGTGTAAACCGGATCCAGCTGCTTTTGGTACGACTCTGCTGTCGAACGATAGCTAGTAGTGGGAGATGTGCGGCCTTCCACAGTTCTGCGAGAGGTTTTGAACTCAACATTACCAGACAACCCTTTTAACCCAGTGAGCCACGGTCGCCCCCAAATGCGTTGAGGGCTGAAAATGTCCGCTCGACAGATGGAGTAGATATTAGGATTGTCACCGCCCAACATGTCACGCTAGCCCACTGACCAATCAAGCTGCACGTTAATGCTGACGTACTTGTAGGCCAGCTAGAAGGCTCTGGCATGTCAAAGAATACGCCCAACATGTCAAACTAAATATCTGATTGGTTGAAGAATCAACAATATTGTCCCCTTACCCCGTTACTGAAACTGCAAATGGATTCACTTGTAAGTCTGAAGGCCTCCGGGCAGATTTTTTTACTTAGAGACAGCATAGGGGTGAAATCTGATTGGATAAAAGCTCTACTTACAACAAGCTGCGCTAGAAGAGCAAGGAAGTATAAAGACAGCTAAAGCACACACAGGGTGGGTGGAAGCCGAGGTATTCGGGTTCAACAAGCAGCGATCTGTAAGCCAGGAGATTGCTGTTCGTTCCCCATGTGAAACAAGAAGTCAATATTGATTTATTATTGTAACGCTACTTCCGTGGTTATTTTAACCCAAGGGCAAATCTTTTCCTTTGCTGTCTAAACCTAACTGAGTAGGTTCCTGTGAAGACGGAGGTTTATTTTGAAAAGACTGTTTGCATGTAACAAGTGTAAATTGACATGTGTGGCTGGCTTTTGAAGGAAATTGCACAAAAGATTAGGAGTAACTGTTTCGTAAGATATCATACGAAGTTCCTCCAAATTTTTTATTGTATGAGAATACGATGCTGTGCTGCTTGTGCCCAAATGGCTGATGAGTAATGCGAGCAGGTTGCATGTTTTACAATCACAATGGTTTGTATCCACTCACTTATGTGGCACCAGCTCCTCTGGTGGACCATTGTCTGGCTCCCACAAATTTAGCTCCTCAGTGCCCAGGCCCTCACAGGCAGAGAGGCATACTAAACAAAACCCAGTGAAGCCAGGAAATGGGCAATTTCCTCTGATTCTCATACCCTGAACAAAGAGTGCAAACATAGAGCCAGGATGTGAGCAGAACACAGTGCTGAATATATATATTTTTTAACACTTAGTCATATGCTTCCCTCAGTTCTGACACTGTCTGGTGTTAATTGACAGGTTCACGGTGTGCACACATGTTAGTGGCCAGAATACAGTATGTACTCGCAATATTGCAGACAGTTTGAACCTATGTCTTAACACAAACATTTTAGAAAATGCAAGATGAAGAAGTACTTTTTTTCCTAATCGACTATGTGTTTTGGGGATTTTACAATATTTGTCCCGGATTTTTGCTGTTTTCAACTAATTTACATTTACACAGTTCTGAGTTAAATTTTTTTTAACTTTATGACACTGAGACCTCACCAACTTGATGCATTGTAAAAACATATATATGCATCAGCAGGGAAATCTACCAGCTTCTCCCTAAACCCAGACTTTTTTTCCAGCCAGGGAGAAAAACAGTGATTTGGTACCCGCATTACACTTTGGGGATGCAAGTTATTCTGAAACTGTATGAATATTATATTCTGATGAGGGACTTGGGGTCACATAATGGGAGCTGGGACAGACATGGTAGGTGGAAGAGGTGGAATCCATCTGAAGCAGCACCTTATGGATGGATGACCTAGGAAGATATGGTCCCATTAGTGTAGATAGAAATGTATTCTGGCAAATCCAATCTACTTTTCTGACATTATATTTTGGAAGGAGGCAAGTGAAAGAGTAAGATAGTGAGAATTTCAGAGAGAGAGAGAGAGAGAGAGAGAGAGAGAGAGAGAGAGAGAAATAGAGAAAGTTTCTCTATGCATTTACAGTCAAAGAGAGGGTTCTTGGGTTCATTAAAGTCTCCTCAAAGATCAAAAAGGAGCAAACAGTCCAGTTTTTATGAAAAGATCAGAGGAATAGCTCTGCAAACTGGATGAAAATGTGCAACGTGGTAAAATGATGGAAGAGTTATACCCATGAAATAAAAAATATTTCAAAGTTAGGTTCAATATATTGAAATCTTTACATAGTATGTCAAAGTTATGAGATACTAAATCCAGATTATGAAAAACTCAGTCAAGTTGAGGATTTAGGATTCAATTATGAAAAATTTAGTTGAAAATAAGAGAGGATGAAAAGTTGTGCATGATACAAATACAAATTATCATGGTAAATCCAAATTCTGAGATACTAAGATCTTTATGAAAGGCTCAGAAGATTTTGACTCAGCAAATCTAAATTATGAGGTACTTCGTCAAACTCTACCATGAGCAGACATATTTTGAACATTTATAACTTTTCATCTTTCATTTCTTTTCATGGCAGAAATGATCTTCTATACAAATGGATATTTGCAGCATAGGGAAATACTAGGTTAATGATGTTGTTACTGTGATCATTCCAGCTGTGTAACAACAAACTAGCATTTGATGCTGCACTCTACATAATATTTTATGGGACTGTTGGTGTCTCCACTGCTCTATTTAAAGATGTTTTTTGTACTTGAGCTTCAAATGGAAGTGTAGGAATACAGTCAGCTGTACAAGCTGGTTACAGGAAGAATGACTGATTCTGATCCTTAACTCACATATCTCAGAGTAGGTGCTGTTTCAAGGCACCTTTTCCATGCATCTGTAGCTCCGCAACAGACAGTGGATAGATGTTCCTGTCTGATGTAATTTGACAGGGCCTCCTCTATTTGAAATGTCTCACTTTTGTAATTGATTGATTATGCTTTGTGATAATATCGCCTGCAGCCCAAATTTTACTTTTGCATATTTAAAAATCCCATCAGTTCTCATTTAATATTCCCTGAATATTTCATTGCATTATGCTTTGTTCTTAGGACGATATGGAGTCCAATGCAAATGTTTTGCTGGCATTAAATTACTTTCAAGTATAATGTTAATGATGTTTTATATTTTCTGCTCCATTGTTATGTCTTTCAAATTACAGTGCTACTGTATAAATATGTATGTATTTAAATTAGTGCTGGGCAACGATTACAATTTTTAATCGCGATTAATCGCATGATTTTTTTTGCGATTAATCACATTGTTATGCGCAAAGTTCAATAATGAATTCAAAAGTAGTGTATTGCGCACTTTTATTTTAAAAGTACTGCTATATGAACAAAAGTGCAATAACATTTGGTTTGCAAACACTTTAAACAAATAAGGTGCTTTTTAACAGCAGTATTCCCTTTACACAGTAGCAGTTATAATACAGTTATAATGATTCTGATAATAGATATTCAGCCAGTGTTCACACCTTTATTTTCATGGGTGTAATAATGCAATTTGATACATACACCTTGAAAACTGCAAACCTATCTACGTCATGTTTTTATGTTTGTTAAATTCTCAGGAGCGATAACTAAATTATATGCTTATTATACATATTCCAAACAAAACAGCTTTAAAAACTCAAAAAAATATATTTAAATGAATCATTTATTTTTGGGGATTTTGGTCAGACACATATGCAACGCTGATTACAGTAATATGTGTGGTATTTGTTATGTTGGTACATAGAGGGTGATAAGAAGCTGTACATGGAGGGACTTAGGACCCAGGGGAATGTCAGTGAAGCATGGGAACCTGGAGGGTTCTGATAAATGCTAATAAAGAGTTGCAGTTAAGAGCAGTTTGTTCTCATGTGCTTATATGTTTATTTAAAAACACGACAATATGTATTTTGATATTGTCACGTTTGATCCTGTAACGAGGGGGGAGCGGCAGCAGCAGCAAGAGACGGAAGAGGTGCCACACAAACACAGCTGTTCACTGCTCGCTGCCCGGTTCTTGTGTTATAAATGTCTGCTTAATAATTTAAAAAGAGTGCGTTAACGCGCGATAAAATAATTGGCGGCATTAATTAATGAATGCGTTAACGCGATAATAACACGTTAACTTGCCCAGCCCTAATTTAAATATATATAAACATATATATATAACCTACAGATCATCGCTGATATAGTACCTTTACAAACACTTGCATCAACATGGCCTTGCACTGGAGTTGAGCTACTTTACAACCAGTTACTGTTAAACCAGGACTGTGGTTTGAACACTTTGTGACAGCCTGGAGGAAGGAAGTAAAGGAATGGGGGGCGAAGCATCACCATCGATTGATGCGCCGTTGTTTGCTATCGGGACCGCTGCAGGGACATGAAGGCAGCGAGATAGTGCAGATCTAGGATCCCATTAGGACACACACACAGTCTGCTGCTCCTGCATCACTCCCTCAGATCTGCTGTTTCAGATCATCAGGCTGGCCTGACGGTATCTGACCCCCTAAGCCGTCTCTCTCCTTTAACCTCCATCACTAAAAGCACCCTGCCTTTGGGTCCCTGCTGGCTCTCTGAAGCCTCAGATCAGGTTAGCGCCTGCGCTCAGACTCCAATGGTGAAGGCATTTCTAACCTTCATTCTTGAAGAAGATTTATTTTCTGGTGAATGCATTGTCACATTTAGCCCTAAGGACTTTAATTTTATAGCTCTTAGTTCAACTCATAAAGTGCACAAACATGCAGACATACACATTCCCATAACTGCCAGACTTCCATACTGTACTTCTCAACACTGAAACAGTAGTGGTTTGGATTACTTTATTCCAGAAAAATATTCCGTCAAGATATGCTTATCATTTTAAGAGTTAAGAGGGAGGTGTATTTTTAGCCTGTGCAAAATACAAACACACATGTAAAAAATGTGAGGAATAGATTAAACAGTGTGAGCATCTGCCCTCAGGTAAACTGCAAATGTTAGCATGTTGGCTAACTAGCTTATTATCTACAGTAATGGGTAATAACCAAGAACTAATTAATTTCTGGGGTGATAGGCTACTTTAAAAAAGCCCCAGTCAGGACTAGAACATCCACAGTGTAGTATTTCAGGGCTGCCAACTCTCACTCATTGGCTGTGAGACACACTTGTACACGTGGACGGTCCAGAGGGAGTTATGGACTGTAAATGGTAAATGGACTGTACTTGTATAGAACTTTTCTAGTCTTCTGACCACTCAAAGCACTTTAACACTACATGTCATCATTCATTCATACACTGATGACAGGGGCTACCATGCAAGCTGCCACCTGGCCACCAGGACTATCTCACATTCATATTCATACATGGAGTCTTGCCCAAGGACACATCGACATGGACTAGCGGAGCCGGGGATTGCACCGCCGATCCTCTGATTGAAGGACGACCCTGCACTACCACGGAGCCACGTTGTCGGTTGAGAGAGAAATTGTAGTGAGTCACAATTTTTGTGGAACTGTGTTAACTGTTTCCAATGTTTTAGTCTATAACAACCTGCGAGTATGTAGAAACTGTAGAATAATTCATCAAAATGATTTGTTTCATGTGCACATAAGCACAGAGGGTTCTGCGGTTATCTAAAACAGACTGCTGCTGGTTGCACAAAATGTTTCCTTGTGTCTCGACAGTTTGCAACATCACTCCAGTTAGAGATTGCAGATGGAACAGATACCTGCTGCCTTCAGAATGCAGTAAAGAGAGTCACCAGTGTAAAGGAAAATGTAGCATTCTTATGTTGAATATTGTTGCTGTCACAACTAAACTACAAATTACACATAACCACTATTCATGTTGGTAAATTCATGTTTCTCTTCATGCAGCCATAACATGGATCTAACAGCATGTGCCATCTCAGGAATCAATTTCATCAGATAGAGGTTGTAAAAAAATAATAATTGTAGGAACTATTTATTTGTTGTTGGTATTTACTTGTTGTCTTAATAATAATTAGTTTTGTTTGATTAATTATTCTTGATGTTTGCATAATTTAAAATATGTTATTGATAGTGTTTTCTTTTGCTAGTGATTTGTTTAATTTAATTATTTTCTTGTTTAGTATATTTAGTTTTTGAGTATTAGTAGTTAGTTAAGTTTTGTTTGTAAATTGGGTAACAATGTGGGCACCTGCAGTTATACCTGCAGTTATATATGTAGATATGCAGTATAGGACCAGCATGCACCTGGCTGGGTGGTTGGATTTTCCTACCAAAGCAAGTGCTAGCTATGATTAGTTTGTTCTTTCGAAATCACTCATAACAACCACAGAAACTTTGCATGAACAATGGACTTTTTTATCTACGTATACCACATTGTCCTTCAGTGGCCCTTTGCAGTTTGATTTCGATTTTTCTGACAAATGGCCACTACAGAAATTATGGAAAAGCAATATAAACCACTAAACTGAGTTCAGTGATTTACTTTGCATCCAGACACATTTGTGAGAGAAAAGGATGCTGATAATATTCTCCAGATGAGCATTTAGCAGGCTGAAGTAGAAAGGGGATCTGGTCTGTGTGTGAGGCTTCTTTGCCCTGCCTCTTCTCACAACTTTATAAGTGAACTTTTTATAGTGATTAATCAATATCAACAATTCTGATTAACCATACTTATTCATAGTTGGCTATGATTATTCAGGTACCCTTTTCTCTATAAATGCTTTAAAATTGAGAATTTGGCTGCTGACTTTTTAAACAAAAGTCTGAGCGGTGGAGGTGTGATGACCCCGACCCTTGTGGTGTGTAACGTCACAGAAGGCGTACTCATGAAATGCATCCACTTCACCGATACCAAATCTCACTCTATTCATCCCTATGTGGAAACAGCTAATGATAGCAGCTCTGTCTTGCACTTTGTGGGGGAGAGTTTACATTCTAGCACAGCAAGTTAACCCAAGATAGCATTAAGTTCGCCAAACACAAGAAATAAGGCTTTAAGGATGAGGACTAACCAATTTGTGCTAATCAACCAAATTGGGTATGTCAGAATGAAATAAGTCTGATCTTACAACTTTCCTTATCATACGTGTTTCCATGTCTTCGACATAGTGATGAGGATGCTGACTTGTTGCTTGGGACATGTAGCTTTAGCCTCAGTCATTGTCATGACAATGCCATTTGTGTAGCTATCAGGTGGTGGAGTCAGCTGAAAACATTACAAATTCAGTGCTTTCAAACAACTCATGGAGCTAACCTTTGCCTCATTAGCTAGCTAGGTACAGTTGATAAAATGTGCCAAAACCAGATGTCATTTCAGATGGCAAAATTGATGGAACTGGCTAGAAATGAGAAGCCTGCTTCTGCATACTTTTGTGTGCCATCAAGAACCCATTGTTTCCAAAATGTATTTTAAGTGGTAAATCTAATGCTGTTATCATTGTCAACAGCATATGTGCTGTGTGAGAATGAAAAGACTGACAAGCCTTGCAATAGTATTTAAGGCCGCTGAAGCTTAACTATATCAGTCAATTATGAACTTACATATATCCTGTAATATATACATTTTCTGTGTAGATAAATCTGGAGCAGCAAGGTTCAGGAAGCAATTAGAGTTCAGGAACTCAATGTTTCACTTGACTGAGGACAAACAGACCAACCAAAGACCATGCAAATGAGTCCAATTAACAACAATATCACTGCACAGGGTCTGCCTCTCGAGTAATCAAGTAAGCAGAGTGTTTAATGCATTTTGGCTGAGCTGAAGAGCGCAGTGTGCAAGTACGAGTGACAGCTCTTATGAAAGCAGTGTAAAATACTTGCATGGCATTTTACTTTTGCTATGATTTGCTTCTACACAAAAAGCTTCCTAGGTATCAACATTATCGTTTCCTTGCATGCCACTGTGTCCATGGGTAATGTAGTTCTCTCTACCTGGAATTGCTCTTAGTGTTGTTCTTTTTCTGCAGCTCCCACACTGCTTTGTTAGCCAGCGATAGTCCTCTTGACAGTGAAGCAAAGCCTCTCTCTTTCTGTGGGAAAGAGGAGGAGAAGTATACAATAGGTGAAGCAGAAGAGGGGAATGGAGGGAAAGGGAGGCAAAAATCGAGTCGGGGAAGGTTATGTGACTGAAGCGAAAAGGTGAGAGAGGGAGCCGAGGAGAAGTAGGGAGGAAGCTGGCAGGGTGCAAAAAAGTTCTGAGAGGGGATAAAGATAGGGTTGTGTGTCCCGGTGGCTTTTGAAGTGGGTTATGAAAGTAGGGCCTAGAGTCCTGTGGAGTGTGTTCTTATACTACAGAGCTGAACAATAGAGGGGCTCTCAACACCTCTCCGCCAGAGAAAACACAGTCTGAGGTGCTTCAGAACATCATAAACTACAACGTAAACACTTGTATGAGAGTGTCTCTGCTTGCCTTTGTCACTGTGTGACAGTGTGCATTTCAGCTTGTGTCAATATATACGTCTGATTCTCTGTCTTGTTTCAGTGTGTTGCAGTATGCGTGTCAGAGAATTTGAGTCAAGCCACAGACTTTGAGATAAACACACAAAAAGTGAGGTAACGAGATCCAACTTTGTAGTCCGAAAACGGTTTTCCTGTGTACCCACAATAACTCCAAACCTTTTGGTTTCTTTTCTCATTCCATGTGGGAATACTTTACCTTATGTGTCAGAATTTGTAACTAAACCCCCTGCCAGGCAAAGGATATCTACATGCAATTATCCAGAAAATGAGTTGGAAAAAGATTCTCTGTGGTCATACATTTTTAACTAATTTGTATATATATTGTCTTTACAGATTCCTTTGTCCTTTACGCCGACCTGGAGAGTTTGTAAAAGTTTTGCTGTGTAAAGTACAAGTTGCTGACTCGCTGGACGGGAGGACACGATTGCGGACTGAGGCAGACTGTTGGTGTGTTCCTGGTGAGGATTTCACCGCCGTGGCCGTCACCGCCGCTGTCGGCGTGTGTTTTTTGGACGACATACTGTTTTTCTCAAGGACTGACATTAAATTGTGATTTTGGATTTGCTGTGCAACTGTTTCCGCTGAGGACGAGGATTTGGGAGGCAGCACCGCACCCGAGCTACACAGGCCTGCAACGTTTTCTTATTGTAATGTGAGTGAGTGTGTGTGGGCCCATGAGTGTTTTAAAGTCAATTTGAGTATTCTGTCATACTGCAAGGTGTTATTGCTGTTATTCATGATGAAGCATCTTTAATGTCATAAGGCTTTTCCTTAATAAATTTGAGACTGATCTGGTCAACTGGCTAGGACAGGGGTCGGCAACTGCGACTCTTCAGCCCCTCTGTTACAGCTCCCTGAGGCTACATCCACACTAATACGTTTTCGTTTTAACAAGCAAAAATTTTCTGCATTATTAATTTGCCTGGCATGGACACAGAGAGAAGTGACAAATTTATGTAAAAATCTATTTCTTTGACTGCTCTTCATTAGTCATCTAAAAAACACACATGGCACACTTGATGTCCCATACATGGCAACATGTTGACATGTTTATAAAAGACATGAATGTTGCCCTAATATGGTAACATTATTTAAAAATTTGAGTATTCACTATTTACTTATGTAATTTTGTAGATATTTAAACTTTTCTGGGTGGGCTTTCTTATGACTGTGAAGCTACAGAGGGTCCACCTGGTGCTTAAGCACGTTTAATATCTCTCCCCTACAGTGTCATTAACTAAACATTCCTCAAGCGGCAGTGCGCATACAAACATTAGCTGTTAGCGTCATGTTTGACAGCAGTTTCATTTTGTCTCAAGTATATGGCTACCTGTAGGCTCCATATACACACACTTTAATAATAATCATTACATAAATACTGCACACACGTCATTGATGAGTGTAAATTGCTTTTTGGTTCATGTCATCAGGGATAAATTATAGTGGCATCAGCTGCCTAAGGCAAATACAGTTTGATACGTTTATATGAAAGTGTGTGAGGTGGTTAGTATGAGTGTTAGCATGATGTTTTGTAGTACTTGTGTTCTAGTGTCAGAGCAGCCCCCACCCCACACCATGCAACACCATAGCAACAGAGCTAAATAGTCCCCCCCTTCCCATCATGTCAGCACACACCCATCCTCCCCACTCACATGTTCACTTCCTCACTCTCTCACCAAAATGTCCTAAATTACCTCTGACATTCTCCAATGAAAAGAGGAAACAACACTGTGACTTATTTCATTGGCGGAGCTTTGAGCCTGTGAAATAGCATGCTGTTATTTACCAGCCCCCCAGTGGCAATTATAAGACGCACCCTGGAAGGCTGTCCACCGCTACTCCAGCTAGCAGGGGGTCCTTTTAGATACAATAGACACAAATGACAATGAAGTAAACAACCACCATTCAGCTGCTCTCACACTGATGTAAATGGCACGGGCATTGCTTAAAGCGATAAGAACATGGGGGATTTATGAGAGAGGACTGCCTTGATTTCAGTTTCCTTACTGATAAGTATTTCTAAGTATATTGACTTTAAATATACAAATGAAACAGTTTTAGTAACAGAAACATATTTATAGATTATGTAGAAAGGACTGAATCGATCTTACAGGACACAGCTTATAATCAAATGTTTGTGAATCTCTGTGCGTTGATTCTTATGAGTCTTTACTTTTAGTCTTTTTGTGCAATTACTCTAATAAATGCTAACACACAATTAATGAAGTAAATTATTAAGCCAAAACTACAAACACTCTTATTTTCACTCTCTTTCTCAAATGTGAGGAAATGTGTCTGTTTTGATGTGAATGTAAATTGAACATCTGTATGTTTTGGACAAGGAATTTGAAGACATCACCTCAGGCTCTGGGGAAAAAAAGAATGTATACATTGATTGAAAGAAATAAAATAACAAATGTTTTGCTTTTCTGAGTGGGAAAACGGTAAAAAAAAGACAAAAACATCTTCTACAACTTAAAAATTACCTGAGTATTAAAACCTGGTACGAGCTAATAACAACATCTTGCAGTCAACAGTTCTGATTAGTTTTGGTTGCTCTTTGAACATAATAGCAGACCCCATTAATGCAACTGTCAGCTGTTTGTCCTGTTGACACATCAAGATGTATGTGTGTGTTTGTGCATATACTGTATGTCCTAAGCATTTAGAGTAAACTTAATTATGTTAAACAAAGATATCTATATAAGGTGTAGCACTTCTTCACAGATCCTATTTCAAATCCTTTTTAAAACATAAATCTGGTAGTGAACTTCTAAATATAAGGCAAGAAATCTCTGTCCGTCTGTCCTTCACATATCTCGACAACCACTCGTCCGATCTACTTCACACTTGGCGGGTGTATTGCTGGGAAACCAAAAACATGGGACATCGAAGTTGGTGCAATTAAGACATTTGACACGTTCAATATTTAATAAACATTGAATAATAGGCAATAACCCTTTATGCAGCAATAACCTTTATGGGCTTCGGGGCTCTGCAGACTGAGTTGAGCTTGTCGTCCGCAGTTGGCTTTTACAGATGTTAGATATACCAGTGTTACAACCACATTTTTTTCCGACTATGTGAAGCCATTGTTGTGGACTGTGAACTCCTGGCTCTTTCTCAACCTCTCTGCTACATACTTAACTGCCTCCTCTTGCAAATTCTCAGAGGCATTCTTGACAAGCACTTTCAACACTACTCACGTGCTTCTGGTCAATACTAAGGAGAGTTTTGATCATTTTAATTGCCCTTTTGACTGCTCTTGATGGTACTCTTCCTTTGAAGAACAAAAGCCCTGCCACTTGAAAACACTCCAGTGAGTCTTGCTCACTCGTCTCCTGCAAAATAAAAGCCTGTCTTCCAGCTGTTATTTTATTCAAGGAAAAGGATTTGATATATGGTTTACAAGTGAAATTAATGATTGTTGGGAAATCCCAAACTTTCTGTGAGCACTTGACAGCACAAAACTGCTCTCCTTAGACTTACCAAGGACTTTTCACAAACAGCAGGTCCCAAATGTAGATGTAGCTTTTGGCAGTGCAGACCTGACTATTTCATAATGAATTGCTTGAAAACTGAGTGAGTTTCAGGGATACGGTAATAGCTTCTCATTTTGCAGTGAATTGTTTGAAGTAGTCATAAGTATAGAAACGCCAAGCAGACATTACACATTGTACATATGAATTTAGGCCTTATTATTTATTTACATTGTTTTCTTACTCTATGTGCAGTTATGCAGCAGATCTAGCTATCTACTGCAGAGTATAGTGGCTATAGTGGCTCAATAAAGTACCCACTTTGTGTTTGGCTAAAATTCCCCAGTGGACCAAATGAATAAATAATAGCACCATTGTCCTCAGACTGGATAGTTCTTTGAATAGTTCGAGTCCACACTTTTTTCTTCTGTCCATTTATCTCTTTCTGGATAAGTGAATGAACATTATAGGATGTTCTTTGTCATTATCTAGGTGATTGATTGCACCAACTGCAATCCAAAATACTGCAGATAGACCATAGTGCATATTGTTGTAAATCTCTAAACTGACTTTCGATTGGTTACCAGTTGCCTAACAGTCTGCCTCATTGAATAAGTGAACTTTGATTTGAATCCATCTGCTTTGTCAATGAGTCATGCTTTTGAGCCTAAAACCATGTTTTGCTGCATGGTTGCAAAATGTTTCTGTTTGCAGACATGTTCTACTGTACCACTGCTCTTAACCACAGGAACCAAAAGGGCAAAGCCTCCTGGATTTTTTCTTGTTGAGAAATAAATGTAATAATTCTGTTTTCGGGTAATATTAAATTAATTTATGCATATATAATTAGTCTTGAACTTACTTTTTTATTTTCTACTTTCATGTTTCTTGCTTTGTTACTTTAGATTTTACCATTGATTTTACCTGTTTTGTTTGTTTCATAATGTACAACTCGTCGGAGTGCACTCTGGCACGAACTGGACGGTTCGTAAATCCAGAGAATGTACCGTTCGGTTTTTCAGAGCATGTTCAGCCAACTTCAGTAATGTGTAAAAGTTACTTGTTTGCCATAATATTTAATAAAACATTGAGCTCCTCGGTCAAATGTACACTAATGCCTAACATTAGCTAAAGCCAATGTTTTGTTTTTACTTATTTCCATAGGCATATTGTTGCAGTCTCATGTCAAATCAGAATTATTGTCATCCTCACTGGTGTCAAGCTCTTGCACAAGAAATGTTTCTTTCACCCATTTTAACTTACCATTTGGTTAAGTCATTTAGAAATAGAATGTTGTGTTTCTTTGCTCTCATTTTAGTGTTGAGCGTCAGATTAGATTGGATAAACGAACACACCCTTGGTGTCATTCTTAAAACTCCTCTTCTACTGTTGTTCTGCACATGCAAGAAAATGTAACAGTACTTGTGTCACTTTGGGGACAGAGCGTTGTAATTATTGAACTGTTATTTTTAAGTAGTAGAGTATGGAGGTCGTTGCACTGCAGACTGCAAATAGGAAGAGGAGAGATTGTCTATTACTATGGCATCCACACTGAGTATTTCCCCTCTGGCAATATTTATCTCTATCAAAGGCCATATTGTCTATCGGAATTGCTTCCAAACGGTTACAGGGGATGGTATGACAGAAAGTGTCCTCACTGCTCAACTTTATGGAGGTGATATAGACATTTCAGTGAATGTAATGCCACACCAACACCATGACCTCTCGACCCATACCTCAGGGGATCTTTCTCTTTTTATTGGTAAAGTCTCATTCTGAGGGGTTGAGGAGGGGTCTCACTGACCTATCAGTTGAGAGCCAGCTGCAGGGATGCAGGGAGAGCAAACAAAATGAGTACAATTCACCCAAACTCAATCTCCCTTATCTCTAAATGTAGGCCACCTATCAGCTGAAACTACAGAGGTATTTTCTGACCTCAAGAGCAGACACTGAAGAACCTCCAAGAACCATGCCAAGCTAAAAAAACGTAACAGAATTGTGACGCCAATATACAAAACTGAACATACACAGGCACGGGAGGGGAGATTTTATGTGGTTCGGTAGGTGTGAATTTGTGCCAATCTAATGCCAATCTAATGCTAATGTATAATTCCTGGCACCCTCAAGTGCATCTTAATGATAATGAACACATGCAGTTACCATACATAATGAGACCAGAACAGATTTTGCAAAAATGTTGTTCTTTAGTCATTTAAGATCTGGCAAACAACAGCACACCCTCACAGATGACAATCAGCCATGTTTTCTCTCATGTAAAGCCACTCAAAGTCAGTTATGTATTGTGTTCTGCAGTGTTTTTTTGTAATGTATTGCCTTATCATTTTTATTATTTGAACACAAAATAATCATATTCCAAGAGGAAAAGATAGGGACTGTGGTTCATTTACAGCCTTTATTAGTCCAAACAGATCACTGTTTTGCTGGCCATGTGTTTTATACCTTCGTATTGAACCGTTTGGTACGAAGCTCACGGTTCGGTACGCATTACGAACCGAACAATACGTTTGAATAATACTATTGCATTTGGAAAATGCAAAAGCTTAAATTGTGGGAAATATAATGTTCTCTCGGTGGAGCCAATGCGCTCAACATGGCAACCCACCCGACGTAACAGGCAACGTGCTGCCTGACACGCCCACCACGGAAGAAGAACATTGTACTCTGTTGAGGCACGTGTGTTCTGGGAGGCGTGCTACGCTAAACTAGCTTAGCAGGAAAAACAACAGCAGCACATATGCTACAAACTCTCCCCGCAGCGTTTAGCTGTTCCCTACCGATTCAAACAGGGCTAAAGCAATCGCCACACAATCCCCATTTCTCCAGACCATAATTCTTTGTAAAAGGAAACAAAAGCCCAAACAGAGAATCAAATGTCCTTTCTTTGTTAACAAAGAGTTCAATGATGCGGTTGTACAGAATATCGGTGCAGTTCAGTTCCAGCCAGAGGTCCTCTTGCGAACTTGTTCATTGAGTTTTAAATCCACTCGGGTTGAAAAGGTTTTCAAAAGCACCGTAGCTTGTAAGTGTCGTGCCGTGCTATGGTGTCTTGTTGCTGCCTTAGTTAGCAAATCTAGCGTAGCTCCAAACACCAAGATGCTCAGTCGCAATTAAAACGCATTCCCAGCCATAAAATGTTCAACACTTCTCCAATGCTGTCAGCCAGAAATACCGTTCGTAGTTGCTGGACTGAAAGTGGTGCACAAATCCTTTTCCTGGCTGGGTCAGGGCTGATGTCCAGCTTTTCTTAGAATTTCCTTCTTGAGAAATCCGTTTCTCCTTCTTCAGCCATTGAGTTTTAAAAAAACAAAGCTTGGAAAAAAAAAAGCATCTACACCAAGCAAAACGCTAAAAATGTCATGTCAACGTTATAACTTCTTACATATCTTTCAACTTGAACTGTTACTACTACTACTAAGTTCTGCTAGCTAGCTTCAGCTTCACAACTGTGATGCTAGCCCACTGACCAATCACGGCGCACGTTAATGCTGAGCCGCACTTTAATGCTGACATACTCGGCTAGGCCACCCAGAAGCTCTGAGCACATCAAAGAATACGTCCAACATGTCAAACTAATATCTGATTGGTTGAAGACTATGAATCAACAATATTGTCCCCATTTACCTAAACTTCAAATGGATTCCTGCTGACCTCGGGCCTCTCTTCTTACCTAGAGACAGCATTGGGGCTGAATCTGATTGGATAAAAGCTCTACTTAAAACAAGCTATGCTGGAAGCAGCGTTGGAAGCAGGGCAACAGAGGAAGACAGTTGCTGTGCGATGAGCTAATGGGATAAATATTTAGAATAGATGTAGTGTATTTATGAAAAATTATTAAATTATAAAATAGCTATAACTTTGTGATTCTGTTTAGGCCAGCAGAGAAGGCTTTGCTGGCCCTGACGGCCCACCACTGCTGTTTTGACACTATATTTTTGTTTGTCCACACCTGATTCAGCTGCATTCTGCTGGAAGATGCGCGAAGAACCCCTTTTCATACTATCACACATACTTTGAGTTGAGTCCCTGAAGCTATTTGTGTACTTTCCTTTTTCAACAATTTTTTCTGTACTTCTTGCAGGCAGCAAGCTCACACAGTCAAGGATTACATTTTCTTTGCACTCACACATGCAGGCCCACTCTCACCAATTGCCCTATGAATGATAATTCGCAAGTCATTTTCTGTGCAATAACAACACCTTTCTTACTTTTTGTGTCATTTATACACCATAGTCTGTACTGACTGCAATGCAAACGCATCAGCTTAACTATGATATGCTGTCAACAAGTGACGTAGTATAAAATGTGGGAGAGACCACTTATGATGGGTTAGGGTGAGGAGGTCGATGGGTCAAACAAACACTGTGAGAGACTGTGTTTAAGACTGCTGTCCCAAAGTGTCTTTAAGTTACGTTAGTGATGTGTTTTCTGGAAATTACGTGGTTCTAGGAGGTGAATGAGGGACATCTTGCAGGGCTGGTTGGTAAACTGCTATATTTGACGAGCTAAGTGCTAACAGGAAAGTCCTCTGGGGATATGCTAGGGCAAGTCAGTCAATAGCTCTGCAAGCTTCTTTCTCTTTTCTTTTTATTGTGCCGTGATTACTCCTTGGCATTTTGTTCTTTAAATTGTATGCCGTCTCATAAGTAAAGAGTTGGGGGGAAAGCTGTCAGTTAGTAGCAAGATAAATAATAGGAAAATTGTCTGAGGCCGTATAGGTAGGATTGGTCATCTTTAGAATCTAGCAAGAGAGCACTACATTTTTTAAATGATCCAACCTAAAAGCCCAGTCCAGTGTTGCAACCTCTTTTCCAATGAAAGTAGCTAGCAGCACTAGCTGTCGCCAAGAAGTCAACACTGACAGCTCGTCCCTTCAGGCCTCCCTCCAAAGCCACTCCCCCAAAATGATCATAATGACTTAAACAACATGGCTGTTGTTAGTACTCACAACTGTCAAGCTAGCAGCTTGTGGAAGACTCCAGTGACACGGAATGAGGGCAGAGTGTGCACAGGTAAACAGTAGGGGTGTAACGGTTCACAAAATTCTCGGTTCGGTTCAATACAGTGGTCCGTAAGCATGTCTGTACAGCCTGTGTTTTCCTCTCCAGTGTAGGGTCTCATATCCACGGCTATAAATATAACAATCGCCGTGGCGATTGCTTTAGCCCTGTTTGAATCGGTAGGGAACAGCTACATAAACGCTGCGGGGAGAGCTTGTAGCATATGTGCTGCTGTTGGTTTTCCTGCTAAGCTAATTTAGCGTAGCGTGCCTCCCAGAACAAACGTGGCTCACCAGAGTAGAATGTTGTTCTTCCGTGGTGGGCGTGTCAGACAGCACGTTGTCTGCTACGTCGGTTGGGTTGCCATGTTGAGCGCAGTGGCTCCACCGAACATTATATTTCCCACAATTTAAGCTTCTGCATTTTAACAAACGGTTTGTAATGGGTACTGAACCGTAAGCCTCGTACCGAACGGTTCAATACGAATACGTGTATTGTTACACCCCTAGTAAACAGGTAGGGAACGTTAGCCCATCCAATCCTTTCATTCAGACCAAATTAAATGATTGGACAGGCTTAATAAAGTCCTGCGATGTGACAGCCACAAAAACATTATTTTTTGTCAGAATATTTGATTCGTTGATAATGATATCAAAAATGTTTTTGATGACGATTTTCAACCCTGCCTTTAATGCAAAGATGATCTGCTATATTGGAAGTTATACTGTATATGTTTTGTTAAATGTGAGATAAATGAGATGACAAACATGTCAGCCACTCCATATGCTGATATTCTACATTTATATGATGCCACTACCTTGTATACCATATATTGTAAACAATAAAGGCTCAGTTGCGTGAATAAGGACAGTTTTCCGACTTCTGAGATTAATTAGCATCCAACAGCGTATGATCACCACACAGCAATTTATTATCACTAACTGGTCTACTGGAGCGCTCACTGGGATGCTAGCAGTGACATCCATCTGCCTGTCCGCTTGTTTTAAATCTCTTCATGCAGTGAGAGATAGTCAGGGAAGTGACAGCTCTCGCAGCATGGTGGTTCAGCCTCATACAACAGGAGAGACGGTGTGGAAGGGAAGTGAGCAATGTCAATCCCAGAATTCATCTGCCATGACATTTGCATCCAGAGCCAGGTTGTGATTCACAAACTTCCAACATACAAAAGTTTTGTTTTTTAAGTCACCATCCATTAAGGAGTGAAATTAAAGCAATATTGAATAGCTGTTTTTCTAGCTTCCTTACATTATCCAAATATGTAAGACCACTCCTTTTCCTCAACTACATGTCTGAGCTGGTTTGCATTGCAGCAGCCATTTAGCATTGTGAGTGAATGTATGCTATGCTATGGAGGTTGCCTATACCATCCTGCAGTCTTGACATCCCTGCCAAACTAACAGGCGAGCTTCTGTCACAGAATGGGAGTAATGATGAGTTGCAGTATAAGGCTGGCGCACCACAGCACACAGCACACACACACACACACACACACACACACACACAGCCACAGGGTTTTACATGGTTCGAGAGTAGATTCATAGCTGATCTTTCAGCGTTTTATTCTCTATACAACCAAAGCCATTCACATTACATGTGGTTGTATCACCGGCAGTCCTCAGGGTTAGCGGCCTGTATTAAGAATTCTGTTTGACTTCTTCCTCCCTTTACTACATGTGAATGCTAGTGCCGACTGGATTTTCACATCCACTGATGAATTCAAATGAACAGTACCCAACACCCAAATGATGTTGCAATTTATACTGGACAATAAAGCTTGTGATATAAACAAAACAATTCTAAAAGATTCAAAATTGTAATGAATTTTTTTTCAACTAATACACAAGCTTCATATTCTTCAGGACTTTATGTGCAAGGCTGTTAGGCAGGAAGAATAGAAGTCCTGCAGAACCTGCAAGACTGCCATTGTTATGCAGATTTATAAATGTATCACATACTATTGACAGTACCAGATCTAGGTAGAGCACAGGCATTTTCTTCAATAATCACGCTAATGTATCTGCTCCAGCTGTATGTGTTTCCTATTGACCTGATATGTGCAGACAGCTGGCTAGCTAGCGTTAGCGACCCAGCAGGATGGAATAGACTGAACAGAGAAGAAACTGCACTCAGTGATCTCCTGTGTCTTCATCTCTTGTACCCAGAGATGATACCTTGTCAACAGCCACAAACTGAGGGTGCAGACTGGTGTGCAGTCTTTTTTCATTCTGTCCCTCTCGTAGATGTAAATTCACTACGCAATGGCCCCGTACTGCTGACCACCTGGAGACAGGACACACCTGGAGTAACGACAGTCCTGCAAGCTGCAGCAGGTGTGCAGATACAGCAATGTAACTATTCCTGTCTCAGTTTAAAGGACTGTTTTTTTTATTTTATTTTTTATTTTAGTGATCATCTGTTACTTTCTCACTAAAACTATGCACTTGGGGCATGTTGTAACAACTTGATTTTCACAATGCTGACATTTTGCAGATTGCACATTGGGCTGCTTGTTACTGGTCACAAGTGTCTGAGTTTCAAGCTGTGTGTCTGTGTGTGTGTGTGTGTGTGTGTTTGTGGACGATTTTATGGCAGCGGAGGGGTATGTACTGAACTTTTTACTTTGTAAGATTATTTACATACACTTCACAGGCTCTAACGGTGGTCTAGTGCACTTAGAATCAATTTGCTGTAAAAAAACTCTCAGCACTCTGAAATCCAATCTATGCAAAACATATTTAAGCTTTATTTGCTTGTATATTATACTGCATGCACACATAAACACACAGGTTATATGCATAAAAATGCACACACAAAACCACTCATACACACACCTCCAATAACAACTGTTGGCTGACTCCGACATATCAATGCCCACACCCATTCACACAACAACACCAAAATTTCAAGCACACAAATACATCTAATTAATATGCAAAGTATGTAGTGCAGTGAAACACTGGGTTGAGCTAATCAAATGGTAATGATTTTCCCCAGCAAAACTAATTATAAATTCTTCAACTCCAGTCATTCAATAACACAGCCGTTAAATCATAATCGCAGAGGCAGGATCCTATTGATATTTTCCTCACATAAGAAGCAACATGATCTCTTGTACGAGATGAAGCTTTGAAGCCGCTCTTTGAGGTCGAACTTCAAAGACGGGATAGGGGCTAAATGATGAAGGTGGTGAGCACTCCAACACAGCAAAAACAGTGGGACACTGATGCGAACATGCATGCAACATAATAATGTACCACAACTACATCATTTTCACAACACACTATGCACATGTGTAAGTCAAATACAGCTAGTTGTAAAAATCAAGCAAGGAAATTATGTCCAAAATCTCTTCTGCTGGAAACCAGCTGTTATGACTCTTGTGCAGTAGTACGTTGTTTGCAAAATAAACTGATACGCCAAGTGAATCTAATCAAAGTCAACTTCATGCAGCCACTGCATTTTGTTATTGAAGTATGGAAGACTAAAATTATATTCAAAACATAAAAGAATCAAAGAACAGACAACAAATGAACAAAGCCAATGTAGTTTATTCTGAAAGAACTCTGCAAAAACATTCATTTTAATCTAAAGGTAGATGCCAGAGCAGCAGAGAGTTTACTGAGCTTGGTAGAACCAATCAAACTGGCTATGTTAACTGTAACCAAGACACATATCACCCAAATGCAATAGTATGGATCTTTTTGTGGTTATTAAGAGATTTTGGAAAACAATGGACTCATAAGGCACAGAGGCAGTTGCTTTATCATGCTGCACAAAAATACTTCTCTGTTAGTAGTATAGATTTGTTGTTGGTTGATCTTTTCATTGGAATTGAGGATAATAAATAATAATAAAGACCATCTCTGTTGGATGTGTCTGAACACCACAGTGTATACTTCAAATAAAGAGTTTCTCCCTATAGTTGAAAAAGGCTGTGCTTATGTAAGTTGAGAGAAAAGGCATTGGAAGCTTTAGGATACAATAAAGGGGAGAACTGGCTGATGGACACCTCACCATTGGTGTCATCTGTAGCGTCTGAACTCCAAGTTCCCTCCTGATGTCCGAGCTCCTAACCCTATCTCTAAGGCTGAGCCCGGCCACCCTACGGAGGAAACTCATTTCGGCCACTTGTAGCCGCAACCTCGTTCTTTCGGTCACGACCGAGAGTTCGTGACCATATGTGAGGTTTGGAACGTAAACCGACCGGTAAATTCGTCTTCACCAAGACGGTCCGGTGCAGCGCCTGCTTTACTGCTGCAGCCGCACCGATCCCCCGCTCCATCTTACCCTCACTCGTGAACAAGACCCCGAGATACTTGAACTCCTTCGCTTGCGGTAGGCACTCTGTCCCCACCTGGAGGGAGCAATCCACTGGTTTCCGGCAGAGCACCATGGCCTCAGATTTGGAGGTGCTAACTCTCATCCCTGCCGCTTGACACTCGGCTGCAAACCGCCCCAGTGAATGATGGAGGTCACGATCCGAGGAGGCCAACAGGACCACATTATCTGCAAACAGCAGAGCGGCGATCCCAGGACCCCCAAACCTGAAGTTCTCCACCCCCCGGCTGCGCCTAGATATCCTGTCCATGAAAGTCGCGAACAGGACCGGTGACAAAGGGCAGCCCTGGCGGAGGCCAACACCCACCGAGAACGTCTCTGACTTATTGCAGATAATACGGACACAGCTCCTACTGCAGTCGTACAGAGAGCGGATGGCCCGTTGCAACGGGTCCGGCACCCCATACTCCCGCAGCACCCCCCACAAAAACCTCCGAGGGACCCGGTCGAAAGCCTTCTCCAAGTCCACAAAGCACATGTAGACTGGTTGGGCAAACTCCCAGGACCCCTCCAGTAGTTTTGCGAGGGTAAAGAGCTGGTCCACTGTTCCACGGCCGGGACGGAATCCGCACTGCTCCTCTTGAATCCGAGGTTCGACAAACGGTCGGAGCCTCCTTTCCAGCACCCTGGCAGAAGCCTTACCCGGGAGGCTGGTAACCCTTATGTTGCTATTAAGACACCCCTTCCCAGTTGGTTTGGATCTTGCCTGGTAGAAGAAAGCAAACGTTGCCAATCATCAGGTGGAAATTGGAGTGGTGCTCATTCCAGAGATACACACATGTACATAGGCCATCTACACAAAAATGGCCTCATCCAAATAGGTGGGGGGGCATAAGACAATGAGTGTCATGTCAACAGTTGCCCATTTTAGAGTGGAAAACAACTGAAGCAGCATCTGGCACCTCACAATGTTCAAAAAGCATGTACGTTTTTTTGCTTTCTCCTATTTTGACAAGGTCTACAACATGTTCAATGAACCATAGGAGCACAGAGCGCTGTGATGCTTACTTGTTAACATGGTGACGCATGAGGAATGCTGTTTTATTTCATTTTAGTGAACACTTGACTATCACTCTCCAGTCCAGAGTATTAGACCAAATCAAAGCATTAATTAAACCTGTGGGTACAACATCACCTTCTGCACATGGGTTTACCGAGAGGGTGCACTTTCACTGCCATGTGACACTGGTAGACTTTCTGTCACATTCATTGTTAGTGCAGTCACGTGAAACCTTACCAATCACCTTTATTAATGTAAGCAGTTATGAAAGATGCTATAATGTGTCATGAGCCCCTAACAAGAGCAAACAAATGTAACAAACATCTAACATGGAGAAGACATCAAATTGTTATTCTTTAAAAATGTTTAGCTTTAAGTTTAGTTATACATTATTCATCTCAATGGGGAAATAAACCTTTTGGATTTTAAATATTAAGCAGTGGTTGCAGCCACACTGAAAATACATATATCTACTGAGCCATTTCAATCTTGTCAGGAAAAGCAAAGTGTGTCCTGTTTTTTCATCACATTAACTTGCATGTCACAGCCAAACAACCATTTATTGCTGTTGTCTCTGCACAGTCAGACACACCACCTGACCCTATAGAAACAACAACACAGCTTTTATACGATGGAAACTATGGAGCAATCATCTCTCCTCATCCTCATTGCTCATTTCCTGCTGATGTCTGGAGTTTACGAGTAGCTTTTTTTCTTCCCCTGAACGAAGAAATCAATGCACATACAGGCCTCCCTAATGCTATCAAAACCATTTAAATTGGTCTCAAGCAGATAGGGTGAAACATACAGTATGTTACTCGAGGGTCTCCGTCTGTTTTTAAGCTTCATTTTTATTGGTTCCTTCTCCCCTCCTTGTGTGAGTGTTTTCCTCACATCCCGTATGCATTTAATGGTAACACTTTATAATAACTACACACTATGAAGCATTAGTTAATTATGAGTAAATACTTAATTCATCATTTATAAAGCATTGTTCCTACATTAACACTCATTAGTATGCAATTCATAACAACAGTTATACATGTTTTATTCTTGATTAATATTATGTGTTTCATGATTGTGTTTTCATACTTTACAAATGATGGATTACCCATTTGTAAATGTATGAAATTAATAATTAAATAATTAAATGTAAACTAATATGTAAAGCTCCTGGTTAGCTCCAGTCGTATATTTACAAATGTTTCATATCCAGCCATGTTCTCCTGAAGGAGAATCTCTTTGTTTTTTACATGAATGAATGGCTGAGAGGTTTGTATTTAACAGCATATTGTTTGCATCTTGCAATAAATATTGATATGGTCTTGATCACTTTGTGTTGTGTCTATTTGCATTTTCTGTTGAAAAATTATGGGTTTTGAGACACTGATGGCCTTTCAATGTCATTAATAAATGCTTTGTAAAGCATAGATAGTCCTAACTTTAGATGAGGTCACACAAAACGCTGCACTAACGAGTAGTAACTACCTGAATTAATCATGAATTGACCATGAATTGCAGTATTAATGTGTTTATAAAGCATATATTAACATAGTCCCTAACCATTAGTGCATATCTAAATCATTATATATATATAAATGGATGAATAATGTACATCTAAATAAGTTCTTAATCATTTACTAACACTTTATAAAGGATGTTATTAATCATCCTATAACTCCTTAATAATTGGTTTGTAACATATATAATACTTCATTTACAAATGGGGAATCCATCATTTATAAAGTATGAAAACACAATAATGAAACACATAATAGACAAGCTTATTAATCAATAATAAAACATTTGTAACTGTTATAAATTGTATTCTAATGAGTGTTAATGTAGGAACAATGCTTTATAAAGGATGAATTAAGTGTTTACTCATACTTAACTAATGCTTCATAGTGTGTAGTTATTATAAAGTGTTACCCATTTAATCTCACATATGTTATACCCAAGTGTTTACAGAGCTATTTACATATTCGTTCTTGATTCCAACTTAAAGCAATGGGCGGAGGCACAGTCAGTGCTCCCCTGGGCCTCGTTTGCACCTCACACTCATGGTTTCTTGTCGCTTACCTGCAAGTCACACATTTTTGGTTGGCCTTGTGAACCTGTTAAATCTGTTTGAATTTAACTGGTGCATGACTCCACCGTGATCCACTGCCAAAAGAGTGCAAAGATGAAGAGAAAAAAGCTGGTTGAGGCTTGAATAAATACAATGCAGTGTCGGAGTATCACAGGCAAGCTTATATGGTTTGACTCTCAGCACCTGCACTGTGTCACTGTACAGTATCAGCTGAGACATTTACAAGCAAAAGTAAAAATAAAATATATATCAATCTTGTAATCCACCACTTGAGCGTTGATTGAATTGAATACACAATTGGGAGTCGAGACTCCTGTGCCATCTGTACTGCAGCACACTAAGAAAATAATCTAATTTCCCTGGTTACCACAGGTGATATCATTTATCTCATCCAGAGAGACTTCTAAAGTAGATAAATGCACTTCTTATAATGAGATAAATCTACCTTACCATATGTGCCCCGCTGTGCTGCCTTATGGGACAGAGAGGGGATTCCGTCTTTGTGTTTCCTCGGCTACTTAATACTCAGACGCCAAACTTTGCCCGGCCAAATATCATTTATTTGTTCCAGTGGGAAAGTGTTGCATGCAGGTGTGCAGTTGCAAGTTTAGAAGCCTTTCCTTTGCACTGAGGAAAACACAGAGAGGAAATTGTGCAATGTTTGAAAGAACGTCACATCATGTTAATGTTTTACAGCTATATTCGTTCTCAGGGGGTAATAGCCATATATGTAGTCTATCTACGCAATGGAAATGAAGCACTGTACAGCTAACGTAACTTGACAACTTCCCTTCATGTGTTCGTGCAAATATGTTTGCATGTGTGTGTGTCAGCAGCGATCCTGCCCGGCACTGTGTGCACCCCCTGGTGTTTCTTCTGCACGGAGTTGGCATTTTAATTCATGCTTGCGTGACTGCACTAAGGACACTCTGTTACTTCCTTATCGTCGTTTATTTTCTCTTTCTTCATCTCGTTCTATTTCCCCTTCCTTTCCCGCACTCTCCATCTTTATTTCTCCCTGTTTTCCTTCTCTGCAAGGCTGTCAACTCTCCCATTTCCCAGTCCTCCCTGAGGACTTGCATCTCACCTGCGGCTAACATCTATTGGTAATATTATCTACCTGGAATTAAACCTTTATGACCTCTCACCCCTGGGGACTTTGACATACTCTTTAACCAATCAAGAGCCTCATTGGTCACGGATGCAGTTCTAGCCTACAAGCTGGAGCAGAATATGAGCCTATACATAATTCATAGAGTCAAGACATATGGCCTTGAGCGATGCTGCTGAGAAAGTTAAGTGTAGGAAGCAGCCAACCAGGAGGAGGTCTGTGTGCAGCTGCCAGCGCAACAGTTTACTCGTCATAAGTTTGATCTAGGAGCTAATTGAACTTGATGGGAGCTGAGGAAAAGTGCATCATAGTGTAAGCTAAAAAGCAGCAGGAGTGCTCTGAATTGCTTTTTAAAAATGGCTGCACCAAGGGATCTCTGTTGGGTCTCCAGCTGTGTGTCTGTGTAAGCAGAGGTAGAGTTGGCTGTCTGACTCCTATTATTTTTAACATTTGTTTTGGTGTTGTGTTGCATTTTGTTTGTGTGGTGTGCATGTGAGGCACCTTCCAACCCACAGTCCAACACATACACATAACTATAACTGAACAGAAGTGTATCATAAACACAACTAGATATATAAAAAAGAATTGCGAGATGTGGAAATGAGGGGTTGAATGGTGCATAAGGAATGGACAGTGAGCTCCGGCAAGGGTGCCATGTTTTTGTACATCTCCCAAACCAGTGGGCAGAAGGAGCCGGGTGAGAAGGGGAAAAGAAATTATTAAAATGTGCCACGGCCACAAAGTGCTCTTGGAGTAATTAAGTCGACAGCAGTTTGGCTCCAGCAGCTCCATTTTGAGTGTGTAATGTATTTCAATAATGACGGTGCGCGGCAGCAAACGGGCTTGTCGTCATGCCCTCTCTCCCAGCTAATCCTGTTACTGCTGACCACTCTGACAGGGCGTGAGTCCAGCACTGCTGCCGGCCTGCCACTTTTCTGAGGGAAGGAGGGATGAGGGAGGAGATGGACTGAGAGAGAAAGAACACAGAGAGAAGACTGTTTGTTTTTCTCTGTAGTTTCTCAATTGTTTGCTCGTGTGTGTGCGTGTATGTGCTTGTGCACACTTGCACACATGCAGTGTTGAAAGTCTTTTTCTGTTTGGGTGTGTCTGTGTGTGTGTGTATGTGTGTGTGATTTCAAGTGCCTGCCTTGTGGTTATGTGCCAGCCTGGACGTCGGTGCATATCTACCGTAAATGTTTTTTCAGTCCGCAGTGAATACACTCCAGCCCCTTGCTGCTTACAGAGGTGGTTTTCAGCATCATCTCGGGCTCTGAGCCCATCCACTCTGATCTGGCCACAATGGCTAATCCTGACACAGGCAGCAGTGGCGAGCAATCAGCAGTCACAGCCCAGAACATAATGGAAGCCTGCCTGTCTGGCTGGATGTCTGTGTGGATGACTGGCAGGCCAGCTGCTCATCTGGATGCTTGCCTTTGGTGTCTCTGTGTCTCTGTTTTGATGGCTGGGTAGTGTGTTGAGCCGATGGTTATGTAAAGTGTATCTGACTATGAAGTAAAGCACCAAAAACAGTAGTGAGCTGCTGATCACAAAAACGAATGGAAAGAGAAAACTTAGGGCCTTCTCAAGATGGCTGGAACCTCATTTAAGGAACACGTTTAATACAGATGGATCTGAAGTGTGCAATATTTTTACTTTTACTTTCTGGCCAGTTCAGTATTCCTCGGATCTCTTCGAGATAATTTATGCTTACAGTAGGAGACAGATTATGAGCATATCAATTTATATATGCGCATGGCCTAGATATATATATTTTTACTGTACAACACATGGATGGTGCTCCACCACTTTGGTACAGGATAAAATACCAAATATCTTGACTCTTGGAGAAAACTGCCAAGATATTCAATAACTCGTAATAACTTTGGTTTATGACCAAATACCTACAAGACGAATGATTAGTGCTAATTAGCAAATGCTAAACTGAGATGGTGGAAATGGTAAACATTATCTATTACTGGAGCACTTATGGTACATGACAGAATGCACTCATCAACATCAGAGAAAGAGGCGTGGGGATTAAATTCATTCGTGGGGAGCGGATCTAGAGACGATCGCCGCCCACCACCGACCACCAAGCCAGACCTGCCGGACCAAACGCCACTGAAAGTAGAGTTGAGAGGGAAAAGAGCCAAGATGGAAGCCAAGCTATCCTAGCTCCTAGCTAACATCTTTACAGAGACCTGGCTCCATCGTGGTATATCCAGGATCATGTTGACGGGCGGAACGCAGGAGAGCACATGACCCCAGTGGGACGAGAGGAAGTGGACTCTGCTTTTACATCAATGATGCTTGGTGCTCAAACATAGTCAAAGTTAAAGATCAGTGCTTGATGATGTCTTATCTCAACGTAAAGATGTCGCCCATATTGCCCAGAGATTTGTTTTGTTGTTGCTTTTGGCATTCCTCCTGATGAAAGTAAAAAGAAATGCACTACATTAATCTACTACTGTTTTTGTTTTGTTGTTTGTCATGTTTTTACTTGTGCAGCTGCATTTGGTTGTGCTACCCTGTGTTGCACTATGACAGTAAATTATCCATGTTTTGTAACAGTTTTTTACACAATAACTTGTTTTTTTAAGTGTATAAATGAATACAACATGAATCACTTCCAGGAAATACCAATGGTATCACATTGTGCACCAGTATCTCATTGCAACAGTTAATGTCTCAAATATCCAGGCTTTCCACCCCATCAGAATGTGGCCATCCGTTTAAGCATAACACAACCTTTAGTCCCGCTGACTTCCTTCTCCTTCAGACTCTCTTCTGCTCCATACAAAGTTTTGTCGCTTCTTGTGAGACACCGATACATTTTTTCAATGGAAGACATTTTTACATGTCACAGTGTGAAAAGCACAGGTTTAAATAATACGATTAATGATGATTGAATTCCTTTGAGCTTGTTTCATTTCAGGGTCCTGGTATAGTGCATGCTGGTTCACTGTCACACTGTCATGGCTTAATGGGAAGCCATTGTTGATTTGATTAGCAAATCTTTGTAGTTCAGTTTGTCTTTGACAAAATATGTCTGCTACCCTTCTATAGTCTACCTAATCAAAAACCATTTCAGTGACAGATGATTTTCTTCTGGGAGATTTTTTAAATAGAGAAAGTAACCTCTGTACCCGAGGCACATTGTTCACAGTCTGTTTGTGGACAGGCAATTTCACCTCTCGAAACCAAATACATTGGGTATGTGTAACCAACCTCCCATAACCCTTTTTATTTCAAAGAGAAGGTCCCCTGTTACATTGCCTTTAACTTGTTGTGATTTGGTCTAAAACACTGCAAAATATATTTTACCAGAAAGCTAAGCTCTAATACATTGGATGTGCTTTTCCTGCAGTACCTTTCAAATATTGGATCACAGCAAATTGTTTTTAATGGGAGGAAATAGGTCTGTCCCTGGGGCTTGTTGCACAGAGGCAGCCCCAGTAGACCTTCCTTTCTCCGTCTTGCTTGTTCACTCACTCTCATTTTCCCCTCCTCTTTTGTCTTTTGCTATTATGAAGCTGTTCGATGCTGTAAGTTTGTGGACATGCACCACTGTGCTCACTAGCGCCCCATAATGAGGCCAGAGGTTGTTGGAGGGAGGGGCAGGTGGTGTTGGGGATAAATGGAAGGATTTGAGATATTCCGGAAGAGTTGGATGAAAGGCAAGAGAGCAACAGCAGTGTGAAGAGGAGGGGGGGAGGATAAAAGATTTGCTGCATGTCCAAGTTCTGCTGTCACAGCTTGACGACAGGCCAAGGCAGTAGTCATTGTGGTAGTGCACACTAAAAGTTCAAAGGTCACCGAATCCTATTTACTTGTTTCATACAGAATGTGACATACAGGACAAGGTTTGCACTGTTACATCCACATTCTCAGGGAATGACGACGGTTGTCTAACTTCAAACATAAGGCCACAAAGCAACACAGCACAGGAGCAGCAGCCTTCTTACCATAGTCACAAACACATATAAAGCCCTTTATGCCAAATATCTCTCTTCCCGTCTTTCTTCGGTCAGAGGTGTGTGAAAGGATACTTTGCATAATCCAGTCACATCCGTACGCGGCAAGCAGTAGAGATAAAGATGGAGTAAACAGGATTCCCTTCGGCTGCTGCTTTCACCTGGTGGAGGTGGACTGCAGAACCAAGGCCACATTTGCACAGCTAAAGGCTTTTCATACGAAGGGCAGTGTTCAGCTGAAAAACATTACACGGTGATGAATTAAATATGACTTGATGAATACCATTTGACTGTGCAAAGGTTTCAGGGAGGGAGGGGATGAAGGAAGCAAAGAGAAACTAGATCAAAACTGAATAAAACAGAATTCAATATAACGGTACATGAGAATATCAGCATGTGTTGCTCCCGCTTCACGTTTCCTGTTCGGTCTAAAGCTAAGACGACTTCCATGAGAGTGTCGGTGAGAGAAATCCCAGCATAGCGGGGAACTCGACTCATCCTCTGTCTATTTGAGTGGCACACAAAGATACAAACACAGAGAAACATAGTCACATTTGATCTAACTCCCTAACAAGGTTGGTACAGCTAACTGGTTACCATATCTACAGTATGTCTCTCTTCATGCTTTACTCTAGGTTACTATGTTACGGTTTTGACTGCTATATTTTTTTCAGTTAGCACAAAGCACATGTAGCCAAAAACATTGAAAGCAGCATTAATTTACTTTTGTTGACAAGCAGCAACATTAGCATTTATTTCTCTGGCCACCCAAAGAAGGTAAGTCCAATCGAGCTAGTTGGTAAGTCAGTCTGTAGTTGGGGCTGGGCAGAGAGCCCAACATCTGTTTAGCAAAGCTTTCTGCTGCATCTGGATGCAAGGTCGATCGAAATGGTGAGAGTGAACGAATGCTGTAAAACTGCAAGCCAATGCTATGAAGTGTTTTAGCTAAAGGATGCTAATATGCTAGAGCTGGGGGGAACTGGAGTGTTGATGAATATTTTCTGTGGGTTCATCATCAGAAGCTAGTTAGGATTTCCTCCGTGGAGCAATTGAGTCATTTTGCAGCTTAAACCTTGAATGTTTTGAGTGTCCCTCTGACACGTTACATCAAGATGGCGCCGCGGACGGCTGCCTCGACATGTTGGTGCTCATTGTTTTGTGTTGTTTTTGTCGTTAATTCAGTTTTATGCTGCGATACTTGGAGCTCTTTCACCAGAGATGAGCTCATAAACATCAGGGGTACAACTCCAGCGGGACTTACTTCCAACTTTTCGTTAATATAGAAGCAGATTCCGCTTCCCCTCGTTTTCCCTGACAGAGCCGTTACGCGGTCGGTTCGGAGCAGTTGGAAGCCCGGCAGATGTAATGCGCTGTCCGGGATGTGCTCACCAAGCCAGGTTTCAGTGAAGCATAGGGCAGCGGATCTGCTAAAGTCCGTGTTTGCTTTGTTGAGGAGCAGCAGTTCGTCCATCTTGTTGGCCAGAGAATGGACATTCGCCAGATGGATTGACGGGAGCGCAGCTCTGAATCCCCACTGACGCAGTTTAACGAGCGCTCCTGCTCGCCACCTCCTAATAACCTCATTATGACGCCACAGCTACGGGTTACTATTTGTTTTGTGTAAAAATGAAGCTCAACACCTACAAATACACTAACTGCAGAGTGCAGATACATGACGAAATGCTGCGTCATTAACGGACAATGCATATAGTCAAAATCAATCCAGTAAAACTGCGGCGCTAAAACACGCATTCCACCACACATTGAAGAGCATGGGCCATTCAAATAGTATTCACATCAGAGGGAACAATATTAACCATATCATAAAAACAACACGATAGACAAATGAACACAGTAGTAACGCTCCTCTCACTCTCCAGGCAATACACGACACCTTAGATCTTGTTACTGACGGATTCATTCGTCTGTCAACACCGAGAGGAAAAATGAGTCCACTTGAAAACACATGAATCTTCAAAGACGATCACTTAAACATGTTAACTTAAACTTAACTTTAACACTTTGCGCGGAGTATATAGACTTTTGCCGCTTGACGTGTATTCTTGTTGCTGTGCCACGACTAAATGTGTCCCAGCACAACATAGGATGTAACAATATTTCCTATCACCTTTAAAACCCCCCAAAAAAATCCATATTCATAAAAACAAGTTGTACAAATAATAATATATAAACAAGCATTAAATAATCACATAAATAATATGTATGGCAGTTAAAGCTACTGCAGATGTAAAAACAAAAGCAGTTGACTTACCAAAGATGCTGTTCACTATTTAAAGACAAAGTGCATCCTCCTTTCTTTGTTAACAAAGAGTTTATAATCTCACAGTTGTTCAGTACATCTGTGTGTTTTAGTTCCAGTAAGTAGTCCTTCTCGATTCATGGACGCCAGTCAAGACAGTCGAGCCTCCCCAGTTGTATTTCTTGAATAGGTTTTAATGCGTTTGAGGGCTGAAAATGTCCGCTCCACAGAGGCAGCAGATATTGGGATTGTCACCGCCCAACATGTCAGGCTAGCCCACTGACCAATCACGTATGTCTAGGCCAGTTGGAAGGCTCTGACATGTCAAAGAATACGCCCAACATGTCAAACTAAAGATCTGATTGGTTGAAGACTATGACAATCAACAATATTGTCTCCATTCACTTAAACTGCACAGGGATTCACTTGTAATTCTGAAGGCCTCTGGGCAGATTTCTTTACTTAGAGACAGCATAAGGGCGAAATCTGATTGGATAAAAGCTCTATTTAAAAGAACAGGGCAACTGAGGAAGGCAGTAGATGTGCAATACAGATTATAAACTAATGGGAATAAATATTTAGAATACATGTAGTGTATTTAGGAAAAATAATAAAAATATAAAATAGCTATAAATTTATGATTCTGTCTCGGCCAGCAGAGAAGGCTTTGTTGGCCCTGACGGCCCACCACTGGTGGAGTTGCAGGTGATTGGACTGGGGAGTGATGAGGCCTGAGTTAAGAAGGAACCTGTGGAGGCTGGCTCGCTCTCTCCTTTTTTCTCTCCAGCTCCCAACCAGGCTGTGCTGCACTGCCAAGGGGGTCGCTACTTTACCGGTCGTAGTGGCAACAGGTAGTTTATAGCCTAAAGGCAGTCCGGTAGTGGAGGGGTTTGAAGCTCTTTTTGTTCACATTGTTTTCTCATGTTTTCTGTTAAAGAGGTAGGTAAGCTGCCTGTATTTTCTTTTGTTTCCTTTTGATGAGGTAAGTTAGTATATTAATGAAGATTGATTTGTTTATTGTTTCGGGCCAGGCTCACCCTGACGTATATTGCTACCAACAACTGTGTCAATAAATAAATTGTGGACTGTATGGCAGCAGCACTGGTGATTTTGGGGAGTAGGGGAGAGAGGGAGACCCATCGTTATGCTGCACTAATGTTTCCCCTAGACCTGGCAGACCTATAGGGACAAAGCAGAGTTCTAGAATTCTGCATCACAGCCGGTTCCCTTGATGATGGGGGGAGATCCCCATGAATACAACAAGAATTACAAACCATCATGGCATCTAGTAAAAGACTAAAAAACCCAATGTCAGCAGGGCTGTCAGAACAATGGGTTCTGCCCAGTTGAAGCTCATGAGCTGATTGCTCTAATGAGGAAAAGAAGTGAGGGGACCAGTGAGTGTGTGTCTGTGTGTGTTAATACTATTCTATATATATTTTATATAATATATATAATTAATAATAATAATGCTTATAATAATATTTAAAACTGCAAGCAGCGATGATCGGGCCCTACGTATGTCGGGGTACTGGCGGGATAATTGAGAATTATTACACTTTGATGAAGCACTTCTATTTGAACAGGCGCAGATTTTCCAGCCTACTGCACTTGTCTAGTGGTCCAGAAAACACAGCGACCAATTGCATGCATTGTGAATCATATCATGTGATGCTACTCAGCCAATCAAATATGTGCATTCCATAACCCGGGAGAGACTGGATGAATAGTCAGAGAAGTTATTTCACATGGCGTGTTCCAAAACGAGAAAAATGGAAAGCGACACCAGAGCCTTTAACCAAGAATGGGATTCTTCCCACGGGCAGTTCAAAACCAGTATATCTCATATATTCAGAGAAGGTGGCGATTATTAAAGCGGCAATGTGGAGCTCCATTACGAGAGTAAGCACACATCTTTTGAGCAAACGTAACTCACTCACATCTGAAAAGAAGGCACAGAAAATAAATCAATGACAATTCAGTTACTGTATATTCGCTTTTCTAAAATTATTTTATTTTAGGATTAACATTTTTCAAAAGCTTTCTGTAATGTTTTTATATTTTTAAATCCAGCCTTTATTGTAATTAAAATGAAAGAAGATGGATGCAGGAACTCTGAACCTGTATAGTAGATGTAGAAGCAAAACTTTTGGGGATTTAATAAAAACTCAAAATAGCAGCCAAATGTATTGGCTAAAATTGATCCGTTAAAATTGGTACCATGACCAGGAGGCAACCTCAATAAACATTGTGAACATGATTTCATGGTCTCAATTAGGGATGCACCGATCTGGGTATTGAGTATCGATAGCGAATACTGATCCCATACCATTGTTCATCAATGTTTCCTTATGTGTAAGGAAACATCAAGCTTGACTTCAACATTACTTTCCTAACTTTGGAAAAAACTAAACAAATTAATACATAGATATAAATGTACTGAATTGTTTGTTATTATTAAAATAAAAAATCACAACAGCAACTTGGTAAAAAGATCTTCAAAATTAACAGCTATTACAATTCAACTGTAAACCTTTTAAATGCAGCAACAAATTGGTCAAAACTTGGAGGAGCTGCATTCAGGATTTTATGTTGTCATTAGTGTATAATCACCTGAAACTATGAATGGTTATATTTTAGTTAGCTGGCAATGAGCCCTTCATTTCTAAATAGGGAGGAGGGCCTCTTCTTCTGCCATGTTTCACCCCGATGTTTCTACAGTAGCCCAGAAAGGACAAACACAACACTGGCTCTGGAGTTGGCCATTCATGTTTTTACGTTACCTGATATTTTCCCATAGGCTTGAAAAGGGAGGGGTGAACAAATGGGTATTCAGTTGGTTGCAATTTGTAACTTAAATTCTATACACTGCTCTTTCAGATTAGAGCAGTTTAGAGCAAAGCATACATATTTAAACAAAGAATATATTTTAAAAGATTGGCCTCAATTTCACCGATATCCGATCCAGCTATTTGAGTTAGTATTTGAGTCGATATTCGATATGGGTGCGTCCCTCAACTCAATCTCTAGTTTCAAGTCTTCTTCAATACAGCATGATGTTCATTTAGTAAATTATGGTCCATTTAAAGTCAAATAGACCATAAACCAGAGTATGCTTTAGGACGGGGCTACACGGTGATTGATGGGTCACTGCAACGGAGTTGTCCTGTCTGGGAGTTGTCCATGTCTTACAACTTTAACCCTTTTCATGTTGTTCACTTCATGACAGTTAATTGTAACATTTCGGTTGCCTAAAAACATCTTGCGTTTGATTGTACTAAGTTAGCTCGACCCTGTCATGTCACTGGTTTGATTCTAAGTCCTGACACAGACTCCAATTGCACAAAAAAGAATAATACAATGTAAAGACAACGCCTACAACAGCTTTTCACACTTAATCCCAACATTTCAGTGGCAGAGTGGGCTGAAAGATGGTACTTGCAGAACTTATTCGATCAAAAGCTTTAGACGCAGTTATCCAACAAAATCAGCAATTAACTGCATAGAAGCAGAAACAATTCAGTGAATAAAGCAACCTAATTAACTTTCACCATGTGAATGTTTTTCTGGCAAAAACCCTTCTGATAGCAGAACAGTGTGTGTAAGTGGTGTGTGTGTGCTGCATGCACGGTGCTGATTGTTGTGTGTTCACAGGTTTTCTATTTTCATCAGAGACATAAGGACTTGCTCCTGTCCTCTGCCCAGCTGTGAAAGTAGCTTATAGCCTCCAGGTACATCGATGCACCGTTAATTCTGTGTCTTAATGCTCCATTTCAGCTAGCAGGTACTAGCATTACGAGCTCTTGAGAGCGGCTTTCCATCAGTGTCTCCAGTGGAGCTTTGCGTTTAGTGCTATGTTGGTAACTTGAACACTTACCTGACTGTAACCATGCATAATCACAAACGTTTAGAGCTCGGTGCAATTAATGTGAAAAAGAAAATGTCCGTAGGTCAGAGTGTATTGATGTCACCAGTCCACTCATCCAGTTTTCACGCACGCTCCTCAGTAGTCATACCTTTAACACTAGACCTTGAGGAGTGGACCTATCTCAGCAGGTGACAGCTATCAATCCAGCCACAAGGTCGATGGAAGGATAGAAGAAAACCCCTTTCATCTTCCCACTGACTTTCACTCAATCTCTGTCTCTCTCTGTGTCCGCTGCCCTTCCTTCATTTTAACTGCAGCTTCTCGTGTCTGCAGAATTCTCTAAGTGCCAACACTCTTGTCTGAGGTGATTCTTCAAGCCCTTTTTGCTGCAGACACATTGGCACATCTTTGTTTTCCTCTCCCTTAACCTTTTTCTCCTATCACCTTTCATTCACACAGATCTGTGTGAAAGTTCTGTATTACCCCTCTGAGTGAGGCAACAAATCAACAGAAGAGGATGGACATAGTCCTGGGAGAGGCACACGATTTTGGTACCTAACTCTGGAACAAATTTAAAGATAATTCTCCAGTGATGCTAATTCTCCTCCTGTGAGTACTTGTTGAATGTTTTGGCTGCGTGCAGGCAATCTCACAATTCCACGTTCAGCTGGGGCTTAGGATTCTATTCATGGTTGGCCTGACCGGATAATAATTCCTACTGTTAAAGTGGACATTTCAAGTATTATTGTGGGCTGTTCAATCAATGTTGAAGTCTTTCTCAAAGCCTAAAATTAGATAGCTAAATAGGTTGTCTCATATAAGGACATGGCTTATATGATCAGATTCAAATGACACAAATAATATCGGCACAATTTTAACCCCACAGTATTTGACACATGTAAAGCAAGTTTTAGTGCCTGCGTTATCAGGTTGTTCGTCTGTCTGTCCATCCTAGTCTCATGGACGCCATATCTCAGGATTTATTCAAATTTTGGCAGACAAAATCCGCTAGGATTTAAGGATAAACTGATGAATTTGGTGGTCAAGGCTCACTGTGATCTCACAAAACATGTTTTTGGCCATAGTTTGAATATTCATGTACTAATTATGACAATTTCCAAAATGCCATCACTGCAAATGTTGATGTGCTGTCTTTCTGGAAGGACATGGACAGACTGGACTGGGGGCAACTGTGAGCCGGTAGTTCTAGATGATTTTGTTAAGATAAAAGAAAACTCCCCCACTTGCACCCCAACGTGATTTCCATCTATTCTTCTCAATCCCTCTTTCCTCACCCCAGGATGAAGTCAGTATCTGTTTTTCCTTCCTCTCTCCAGGAGGGAAGACCCCCACCCCACCCCACCCCATCCCACCCTCACCACCACCACCCCCCAGCCCCCATCACCTCATCATCATCCATCTAGGAAACAGGATAAGCACTGCATGGGACATTAGGCCCATTATCCAATCACGACCAACCCCAGCCCACTGACTCCCCCTTGCTCTCATGCCGCGCTGCAATTTACTGGAAAGGACGCTGTGCGCAACACAAGTTGCAAGGGAGCGTTGGGGTGGATCAGTCTTTCATTGGGTCTCACACCACTCAATTGTGTTGAAAATATCAAGCCTGATCATTTATTCTCTCATATGACGCATGTCAAAACTGCCAACCCTATTGTTTTTAATGTACTCCCTACACCTGAAGCAGACGCACATGGGCCCTCTATGGCGCGCGCTCCAACGACACTTCGCAAAACTGCCACCTACTTGCTTCATCCTCACTTAACCTCTTGCTGACTCGGACAAGAAATATCCAAAGCTATACGACCCACAATGGCGAAAAGATTTTTGATGGCGAGCCATAGTTCTGGAGGTTGGCTCATTATTATAAATTATGGAGCTTTTTCCTGTCTTTGTTCAAGAGCTTGTTCTTTTAATTTAGTGAGCGTTTCACTTCAGATAGAATGCCAGGTGTAGTTTTGACCAATGGAATGATCGGGTGCGTTTTTTAACTTCTTAGAGCGTTCCACAAAAAAATCCAAGAAATTGAAGGACCACGCTCTTGAATAAAGATAGGAAAATATCTCCACAAGAAATAAATGTTTAAGTAGTAGGTGTGTCCACATATGATTTAAAGGACATACCTAAAGCTATTAACTTAATTAATTAATTAATTAATAATAATTTATTGAAAACTACCTGCAGAGTGTAATGGTACATCATTTCCACCCTGGCTGACAAGTGGCGGTCGCTATTAGGGTAACTTTAAAAGGAAGGATACGTGTAGCTTAAATTTGGGGAGAAAACATAGACACTGCTGTCAAATAACATTTATGAAAAGTCCTCAGATCAAGTTTGCCAAATTTCTTTTCAGTGGGTGATAGTTGGTGCATAGTACAGTACAACTCCAGAGGAACAATTATAATTATAACTTTCTCTAAGTTAAAGCTTGTAGAGCAAGACTAAGAAAAGAGAACAGTTTCACTTAGAAACTAAAAATAAACTTTAGAATCAGTAATTAATCAAATGACTTGGTGGTGAATTTGACGCCAGTGTTTAACATCGCAGCTTTAGCCGACGAGGTAACGCTAGCTCCATGGGTTGGTTAATAAGGCAGTCTCCTGATGATTTTTTAATGTTTTCAGCAGCCCTATACAATTTACAACTGATGGCTACATAAATGATACTGTGCTAAAGGATTGAAGCTGTGTTTCCACATCTAAAAGCCCTAACTCAAACCCTGCCTACCAGACATCCAGAGTTGTCTGAGATTGTCAATTGAAACATTCAGTTACTCACTATTTTCGTTTCAGAATAAGCCATAACTTCAACATTGGCTTCAATATCAAGAACTTGACATTAGCCGGACACCATTCTTCCACTGTTAAAACTGTACTGTACAGTAGTCATTAAGATTGACACCACAAAAGACAAATGCATCAGACATTAAACCCACTTACGTAACAGAAAAAGAGGACTGTTTGTATTCATTCATTTCAGAAAATCTCTGCTTATTATCAGCTTACAAAACAAACTTTTTTTTAAATGCTGAGTGAAGTAGTTTGCGTCAAATATTTGGTATCCTCAAACCATATTGCATGAAAGAAAACCTTTTTGGTCTGTCACAGTCATTTTTGACTGATCCTTGATCAGCAACTGATTGTCTGTATAGAGTATATCAGCTTGTGTCTGGGTGTGTGTGTGTGTGTGTGCGTGTACTCTTGGGTTTGGGGATCTGAGTGTCACTCTTTGGGAGTGTAGCCTGGATCTAGCTGGGATTTAGTGGTTTTGAGTCACATTATGAGTGACCATCAGGCACACAGGCAGGACACAGAATGTAACCAGCCTCAACCCCCAACTAATCTACTCACGGATTCATCTCCCGCTCAAGGAGCTTACCGGGCCACTGTTTACCCCAGGGGGTACCACAGATGTACAGTACACTCCACACACACACACACAGTTATGTCACTTGGGTTGTGGAAAAATGTTCAGCTGGGTCTTTCACAAATTTGAGAATTTTGGGAATGTTACAGGTCTATTGGGTAAACACCCCTGTTTCGACAAGTCATAAACCCATTCCTCCGATTATATTATATTCATCATTTCTGGAGTTTCTCTGAAAGTTTCAGTTTCAGTGAATACAATGAGCTTGGTACCTTGTAGTGTTTACAAGATATACCCACTTTCAAGCTACACTAACTGTTTCTGTTTCAATTCAAAAGCACAAACTGGTCTCATGCTTTCTGTGATGTCATGCATTAGTTCTTCTTACAGAGACTGTACAGTCCTGATTTTCAAACTCAATATTATTCTGAAAAATATGCCACGCTTGCTAATGAAATCATAGGTTATCATTAACCTCTCCATCTTGAAAAAAAAAAAAAAATGTGAAATAAAAGCTACAAAATATTTGCAGGGGAAAAAAATATCAATTTTATTCCCTGTCCCTGACAAGAACAACACACGGCAAAGGGTACCAGGGGAAATCTACAGAAGTTCTGCTTATCCCCTGTAAATGCATTATATCATGGTGATGCTGCAAAGTTATTCCAACTGTTACAATCCCTACGCCTCTGATCCCCCCTGCCCCCCAGTGTTGAATATCTAATATATTGTAGATGGTTGATCCCTAAAAAAATACTCTGCCCCACTTTGCATGCCGGGATGGTGGTAATGCAATAAGACTGTATAAGCACAAGGCGCACCAACTGAGTACTGATCCCAATTATGCTTGTCCAGGATGTTAACAGGGGGGCTAACCCGGGCCAGAAGATCACAGACCTGTCTGTAATCACAACATTTGCAGTTTTCTTTCAATTTTACCAGCACTATTTGTGCATTGTAATATGACAGCATTCAATGCTGACATCTGATTATAATCAAAACCTGGACATTTCTTCTTGCCATTAAAATATAATAATTCTTTAATTCCTTTTTAGTTATGTATGGCTCTAGGGATGACAATTATGATCTGTCGTTCAGTCCACTATAATAAAGATAAACATATCTTAACAACTGTTTGATGGATCGCCATGAATTCGGTACAGATATTCTTGGTCCCCATGGTGGTGAACCCTTCTGACTTTGGTGATTGCTTGACTTTCCCTTGTGCCACTGTGCTTGTGCCACTGACAGCGAAACATGTCAACATCTACTTGATGTATTGGGACAAAATTTGGTTCACATATTCATGTTTCACAGAGGGTGAACCTGAATTACTTTAATATTCCCCTGACTTTTCATTCAGCACCATCATGGTCAACATTTTAGGTTTTCTAATACTTTGGTTGATCATTTCCATCAGCCTTGGATGTACTTTGTGTTTTGTACTAATTAGCAAATGTTAGCCAGCTAGATGAGTATGGTGATCATGGTAAACACTAGCTGTTGAACACCAGTACTAGGCCTATCACTGTTGTGACTATATTTTCAAACCCACTGTGTCACAGCCTTACATAGTCTGCACTAATAATCCCATCCATATTCCATATTTTTAAATCAAAATATTATTTAATTTCTCTTAGTGATAAGTATAGTTTACAGTTTATTGGATGATTTGCCATTCCATGTGGTATACATCCTCTCAGGATGACTGTAATAACTCTGGTGGTCCCTCAACTTTTCATATAGCACCATCATCAGATCAAATTTTAGATTCTTTGCTTTGTGAGTAAATAACAGTTTAATCATTAACATGTCTGCTGTGCCTACTCACTGGCATCCTGAGCCTCTTCTCTGCAGTTTTCATACTAGATTCAACCAACAGGCCAAGGTGTTGATACGAGCCTCGATGACATATGGAAGCATGAGGAGATGAGAGCACGTGTGAGGCTTTTAGATCAAACGTGAGATTCAACATGAGCTTGGGTGTTTTCCGGCTGTTTTCGCTGAGTCCTCACTCCCACCCTTTGGAGGTGAGAGACAATGACTAAGAGAGGGAGAGAAGGAGAACAAGTCAGGCGAGGATAACTCTCTTACATAATGTCTGCTGCTGCTGACACGTTTGGTCACGCTCCCAATTACTACTACTCAGTCCACCACCAAGAGGTGTGTGTGTGGTGTTTGGTGTGAGTGAAAGACAGAGAGAGATGGTGCTGAGAGGGTGGTCCACAGTCCTGCCTGTGGGTGAGCTGAGACGATTGTTATTGATTGAACAGCTGTCACTTTTAATTATGTCTCTAACCAATCAATGCAAAAGGCGGCAGGAGCCAAAGTGACATTTCTCCAGTCCACACCCAAGTCTCCTGAGTGGCTCAACTTTCCTTTGTTTTCACCCATGTGCAGTCAGATGTCTGACCCAGCTTTTCGGCACCTGGTTTCGTTCATTTGGGGATGTACAATGGCAGTGCAAAAAACCCAGAGGATGTTCAAATACTTCAAACAATGTGTTTTGGGAAACAAAGTTAAGTCAAGAACTCAAGATGTGCATTCATCAACTCAAAAGTCACATTCATTTTCAGTAGAGACAATGTTAGATGGCTGGTAGTTGGAGCACGTTTAAAACCTCTTTAAGACTAGCCCTATATTTAGGCCTCTGCTCGAAAATTGCATTACCATACCTAAAAGACTGCAAATCTGTAACTACAAGGCCTATTTTAATAATTTTGATGGTATAGTACAGGTAACACTTGTGAGATGTGTTCATATGTGAAAATATTGTGTATATGTTACCGGTTAACAGTGAATGAAGATGGGACACAGCTCAAATTGAAAAGTTTCAGGTTCGCCTGAAAAAAGCACTGAAAGCATGAATATCTTTTTTTAATGATGCAGGTGAAAGCTAAAAACTCTCCCAAATCATAGCACAACATATCAGAAGGCTATATAAAAGATTTGGCTTTGATAAAGTGAAGCAAAAAAAGGGTAAAGAGAGGTTTACTACAGGGAGGTCAAGCTGATTTGTCATTTTGGAAGCAGCTGTTCCAACTGTTCCATTGTACTTTTATATACTATATAACTATATATTTCACTTGTTTTATCACTGATATTATTTAATCTATCCAAATACAAGCAGTTTGGCATCATTTTGAGAGCCTGAGGCCTCTCTAAACCCTCTCTGTGTCTGTGAACCACCGATCAATTCTCGTCTGCCTGTGTGTATGTGAAGCCCTTTTGAGCCTATGATTGGCTAATCCCAGACTATGACACCTCTTTAGACGCATCAGAGTGTCATGAATACAGGGGTGGTAACGTGGATTTGATTGACAGAATCGTCAGAGGAAAAAAACAGAAACGCGCCGTGCGTCGCCCTGCGTAAAAGCTGATTCGCCGAAAGTGAAATCCCTTCCCCTACGGTCCCCCAGCCTTGTCTGACCCCCTTTCTCCAGGGAACACTGTAAAAAACACAGGAAAGACGTAGCAAAAGTGTTTTAGCCGGCAAAAACGGAATATGAATCCTTTTTCTTCATGATTCGTCTCAAGGTACGAAGCATTTATGGTTTATTCTGCGGTGGAGTGGCTTGGTTTTGTGGTGCTTGTTGGCTGTATGATTGTAATGGTTTCACAGAGAGAAATTCTGAAGATACCTGTGGACTCTGTGTCGAATGCTCGTGCTTTTTGCTATCTCGGTTAGCCGTGTTAGCGGTTAGCATTTTCTTTGTTCAGCTTTGTAGGGAGTGGATGGCCGCAGAGTCATGCCGAAAAATACGTGATATTGTGGTACGTCTTCTAGATATGATATTAGTTTGTGTATAATTGTGTTTGCAGTGTGTAAAATGGCTGGTATGATGATTTTTCCCAGAATTTTTTCGTTAATTTCGTATATAACATGTGTCGAGTATTCATTATATTTGTTTCTGAAAAGTGCATTCTACAACACGCTATGACACGCTGCCATGCTAAACGTCCCGCTCGAACCCCAAATGGGGCTCGCTCGGGCCCAGAAGGTTTTAAGGCTTGACTGGGCATGAAACTCTCTAAGTGGAAAAATGATGAGCAAAGGATGAGCAACTGTGTAAGAAAATATCTGTTTCTTTAATAAAAAGTCAAAGCTACAAGTCAGTGGACATAAAAGAGTGAAGATTTACACATGGTTTGAACAGCCCAAGCAACTCCCAAGTGGTTATATACGTAAGACATCTTGGTCAGTGGCCATATGCTTCACACTCTATGTGGCTTTAGTTATGGTGGGAGTAAAGAAGGAAGTTACTGAAAAGAGTGAAAAAGTCATAGGGAGGAGGTCTGGGTGGACGGATGGGTCGAAAAACACCGGACCCAGGAGACTGCTACTGTTGGTGTCCCAAGGGAAACCAAAAGTCAACTATATCTTACATTACCGTACTGTTGTACGGAACGTCACTTAACTTACAGTGCTAACACCTACTTGACTATGTAACAAACTTACTTATTTTAACCCAAACAGCTTATTTCAAAACTTATTTGAATCCTACAAACCCAACCAAGCTGTTTCCTATAGTTCACCCCAAAATCAAAAATACATATTTCCCCTCTCACCAGTGGGGCTTTTTATCAGTCTAGATATTTTTTATCTGAGTGGCCTAGTGTTGGACATATCGACCGTAGAGATGTCAGTCTTCTCTACAATATAATGGAACTATATGGCACTCGGCTTGTGGTGCTCAAAGTGCCAAAAAATACCTTTGAAAAATTCAACAGCAATGTCTCTAGAAATCATGACCTGGTTACTGAAGATAATCCACAGACCTGGTTATGAGCAGTTTCGTGAAAGAACTATGGTTAGTTCATGACACTACAGATAAGAGGAAAAATATGTTTTTTGGAATTTGGGGTAAACTCTCCATTTAAAAATGTCCTGATGAAAACGTCACATGTCAAACTTCAAACATAGTGTGTATGGACAGCACGTTGTCTGTTACTGTCCTTGTAGTTGTACAAACCGTGTATTAGTCTCCACTGCCAGCAGTGAGCGCGCTATACTCCATATTTGTTGAAATCCATTTGTGAATGCACAAACAGTATCCAGGTAATTTCTAGGGAAGAATCAGGGCTTACTTTGTGTCTCTATACTGTGTTCTTTGAGTGGCAAAATGCAATTCAGCCCTGCAAGCTAGAACAAATTTAACAAAGGATGATTCACAATGGCGGTATGTTTGTAATTGTGACTTTCAATGTTTACCCTATTCAAATTGAATGCCATGCTAAACCAAATGTTCCTGTGAATAATAAAGCTTGGGACTGATGAAGTGGCCACTGCTGAATTAAGCAGGCAGTAATTGAGGTGGCGGTGGGTCTGAGCTAACAATGTAAACAGTACGATGCACTACAGTCCATCAAGATTAATGGCATCTCTTGTTGATAAATAACAATTATATACCAATAATAATATGCGCTGTGTTCACAAAAAAAAAGTTCTGTCAATCCATCTCTTTTCATTTCTCTTTTACATATGTAGGAAATTTAGGTTTAGAATTGTGCTTTAATACATTATAATAGAAGTGTTTAATGATTCATAATTAAGAATTCATAATTAGTCATAATTACAGGAGTGTTTTAGAATTTAGTTGGAAATGTTTCTTAGTAGAATTTGTAGCACCTTTAGATCTATGCTTGTAAAACTTGTGAAGTTTTTGCCAAAAGTTGCAAATCCTTATCTTTATATAGAATCCAATGTTTATCATAGAAGTGTTAAACCATAAAAGACAGTTATTGAATGTATTAAACTGATGAGTAGACAAGGGTCAGGCAGGCATTTTCAGACAGGCATTTCAGGTCATACCCATGCGAGGGTCCTTTCAGCTGGCTGATGCAAGAAGGAGGAGCCAGCTGGAGTTAGCCAAGAGGAAATAAGATGGACAGAGGGGAGGGGTTTTCAAACTGTGAAGAGGGAGCCAGAGAAAGATTCTGTCTCTTGCTCCTGTTCCACTGTGTGGGTGGTAACGTTTTCGGGGTGAGCGGGTCATATTCTGTGTAACTGTAAATAATGTACTTCACTATGCAATTGTTTTAGCTTCAGAAGTATCAAATGCTTTGTTTATAGTTGAAACCGGCTGTCTTTGTGTAAGAGGCTGGATCACATGCTGTTTCCCCACAGTCTAGAGGTTCCTTGAACTCCACACATACTCCTCTTGTAGCTCCCTCTTTTTACTTCTTTCCATTCTTCCCAGTTGCTCTCAATTTCTTTCTGTTCTCTGAGTGATTGAGGTGTGGAGGTAGACAAGTCTGAAAGACATAATTGGATCCTTGAATTCTTTATGGGAACAACATTCACCTCTGACCCACTGCATTTCCACATTACCACCGCAGGATTCCAAAAGCTTTTATATATCCTCCCTTTTTACTTTCCACAATGTCAATTGCATCACAGCTGTTGGCAAGTTTCATTCCCTGCTATGGTGATATACATTTGCAGTCCAATGTATCACTCAAGGTAGTTGGTTATTAGCTAAAGCATGCCTCTGTGAGCAAACAGCATAAACACCTATCCAGCAAGTCTGAGGTGTCATTGTTGGCACAATCATCACCATCTCATTGTGCCGCCTGGTGATTCCATTTGTGTTGTCTCATACGGTGAAAATGAGTATGTGTGATCCAGCTTTAGATTTAAAGATGGAAAAAACAAGACAAATCAAGCCTTCTGTTGAAACTGGGAGAGACTTTCAAAGTCTTCCGCTGCTGGAGAAACAAAACATGCACTCTGAGGAGAGCAGTATTTCCTACCTCCCAGCCATGTGTTTGGGCTTACACCAGGACAATCATGGCTTACTGACCCTCATCCGTTTCCATGGGGACGGAAAAGCCATTTCTGCCATTACTGAGATTAGAGTCTTATCTGCTTTTGCTCTATTTTGGAATAGCTCATGCAGACTCCTATCTGGAGGCCTGCTGCTGGCAGTCCAACAGCTATTATCACAGCCACAATATCTACCTCTGATATCACTACCCATGAAACTACTGTTAAACATCCAGAGCTACACTATGTGCCATTACTTTGGCAGAATGCTAGTTTGCAGTGGCCAAATGGGAGCTTGATAGCTGCTTTACGGCATGTTAATTAACACTGCACTGGGTTACTAAAACCAGTGAAATGAATTATCCAGGAAGTCAGTTTTGATGATTTTGTTCCAAGGAATATCAAATAAAAAGCATAGTCCAGCTTTGTCCTAACAGAAAGTCCCTTCTCCTCTAATGTTTAGGGAGTCTGCATTTCAATTAGTCACTTTTCATGGGTGGAGAACTGACCAATTACATTTTGGCAAATAGTGTGAATCTACAATAAGCCTGAGACCAACATTACAAATCCCTTTCCAACACAATTTTCCACATCAGTATCTTTGTTGAATGCTTTTCATTAGAATACAAGACAGAATTGTTTCGGGCCATACTGTATCATTTTTCTTTAATAATTGTATATAATGGGAGGAGGCTCGCATAACTGTAAAGTTGGTCGAAGATGAATATTACTGCAAACATTTATACTGTTTGTGCTCGTCTAGAGATCTAAGAGCCCAAAATTGTGAAATCCTGAAGAACTTTTAGTAAACTTTTAGGATGCAATGTGCATCAGGTGCATGTGTGCTCTTTGAGCATCTTAATTAGAATGGAATATTATGTCCACTGCTCTTTAAAGCCATGATCTTGCCTCATGTGATAGAACTGACCAACTCTTTGCCAAACCACACCCCCAACCCAAAGTTCATATTAACCTCTGACATCTGTAACATAAAGCTTTGATTGATAGCACATGCTGTGTTCAGACTCAACTCAGGGTACAAAAGTGATCGAGGCTGATGAGATGAACACATTTTTCAAATCAAGACAGTGTGTCACAGCTCTGCCACTACTATCCTGTTTATCTCTCACTCACCTAATCAGCTTATTCAGTGCACGTGCTAGTCACACCCACCTCATCAGCTCATCACTCTCACCTGCGCACTCTGCTGCACTCACTATTTAGACCCCAGTCACACACACACTCACTGCCAAATCGTTCTCCACATTCATGCCAGACCTTCCAGCGAATACCCTCCAACTGATTTCCCGTTACCGACCCTGCCTGTTTTGGACTTATCCACCTTGCCTCTGCCCCGGTAATTCACTCAGTCTTCTGTCTCCGACCACGAGATCCTGCCACTGTTTCCTCGGCATTCTGTCTGCCTTCTCCCTTAACGGCTTGTTGTTCCACGGTGTGGGATTATCCATCTGTGCTAAACAAAGACTGTTACCTGTTGTGTGTCCAGTTGAAAATAAAGCTTTGATTCCAACTATCCAGTGTGTCTGCCATACTGCTCCTGGGTCCTTACCACACCCGTTACAGTACGATCTGGCCTTAACATGGATCCAGCATACGACACCACATCACAGGCCCGGTCCATGATGATCGAAGAGGCGATACAGCGACACGAGACCCTGGTGGTCACCAACACTGCCGAGGTTCGCCACACCCTGGCGATTCAGAACCAGATTCTGACCACCTTGATTGACCAGGTACAGCAACTCATGGCAGACACAACTTGTCGGTGTGGTCGCTGTCACCTGCTTCGGTCCACTATGGAATTGAACCAGCACGCTCTGTCGGTCTCGGATCCCCGGGTGGGGGAGCCGGAATGTTACGCTGGGGATCCTGAGGGTTGCAACGCATTCCTGACGAACTGTTCCATCCTATTCGCGTTGCAGCCCCGCACCTTCATATTTCAGAAGACGCCAGAGTGGTGTTTACCATCAACCACCTGACGGGGAGAGCTCACCAGTGGAGAGCGGCGGAATGGGATTGTCGTACTACTGCCTGTGCTTCCTTCCAGTCGAACTACGCAAGGTTTTTGGGGTGGTGTCCATGGGACCAGATGTAACCGGAGGGCTAATGAGGCTTCAGTAGGGCCACCAATCTGTCACGGACTATGCCATCGAATTCCGGACCAAGGCACGATTAAGTTCATGGAACATGGACATCCAGTGTGACTGTGCCTGTACTGTGGCCAGGCGGGTCATTTTGCTCACAATTGCCCGTTAAAAGCCCGGGCTCACTAGTAAATAAGGAAGTATTGGTGAGCCGAGCAGTTTCCCGACCCTCCGCCTGTCAACTACCACTTTTCCATGCCCAGCTACTACTACCCGGGGGCTCCCATACCATTTCCACCTTCCTGGATTGTGGAGCAGATGCGTCCATTATGGACGAGGAACTCGCTACACAGTTGGGGATCGACCGGATACCTCTTCCCCAGTCTGTTCCAGCCAGCGCCCTTGACGGTCATCTTCTGGGGACTGTGATGCACCGTTCCGGTCCAGATGCTGCTGTCCAGCAACCACCATGAGACCATCAGCTTCCACATTCTGCAGACCCCTTGCAGCCCCCTCATTCTGGGATACCCCTGGTTGCGTTGACACAATCCTCACATCGACTGGACTATGGGGGCTTTTCGGGGTTGGAGCCAGTCCTGTCATCCAGTCTGCCTGAAACAAGCCGCCGCACCACGGGGTTCCTCTCTCACCAGTTCCACGCCTGAACTTGTTTTGCCTATATGTGCATTTGTCTTGTTCAGTGTTGCTATTTTCCATTTTTTGATGTGTATGTTATGTGCTTCAGTGTTATACTGTATATGTGCTTGTACTGTAGGTGGGTTTGTTCTGCCTGATGCATGCTGCAGCCTGTTATGTCTGCTCTGCTTTACTGTCATACACTTTTCTTTTGTATTGGTTTTGTCTATACGTTGCTGTCCATTTGTCTATGAATTTTAATTCCGTTTCTATTTGAGACTTTGTTATTTTAGGCTGCCTTGAAACACCTGGCCAGGGACAGCAGATGTAAATTAGCCTTTCTGGCTAACTCTGGCTCACTTACAGTTCAACTGTCGATTGGTGTTCATTGTCCCTGAAAAATAAATAAATAAATAAACAAACAAAACATACGGGGGTTCCCGCTGAATACTTGGACTTTAAGGAGGTTTTCAACAAGTCCAAGACCATGGCTCTGCCTCCCCACCGTCCTTATGATTGTGCCATCAACCTCCATCCTGGTACATTCCCACCGAAGGGGCACCTTTATTCCCTGTCTGCTCCTGAAAGAGAGGCGATGGACAATTACATTAACGACTCCCTGGCTTCCGGTCTTATCCGCCCCTCGTCCTCTCCCGCAGGGGCTGGATTTTTCTTCGTGGAGAAGAAGGACAAGACCCTCAGACCCTGCATCGACTTGAATGAGATCACGGTTAAGAACCGGTTCCCCTTGCCACTCATCGCGACAGCCTTTGAGTTACTTCAAGGAGCCACCGTTTTCTCCAAGCTCGACCTCCGCAACGCCTATCACCTGGTCCGGATCAGAGAGGGGGATAAGTGGAAGACGGCATTCAACACACCAAAAGGACATTACAAGTACCTTGTGATGCCCTTCGGCTCAACCAACGCCCCCGCCATCTTCCAGGCCCTGGTGAACGACGTGCTACGGGACATGTTGGACCGGCACGTATTCGTCTACCTCGATGACATCCTGATCTTTTCCAAGAACCAAGAGGAACATGTGCATCAAGTCCAGTCCGTGCTTCAATGCCTACTGGAGAACTCCTTATTTGTGAAGGCGGAGAAGTGCGATTTTCACATTCCCAGGGTTTCATTCCTGGGATATATCGTTTCCCAGGGCAGCATCAAGATGGACCCCGCAAAGGTTACTGACGTCACTAACTGGTCTGTCCCAAACTCCCGCAAGCAGCTTCAATGTTTCCTGGGGTTCGCCAATTTCTATAGGAGGTTCATCAGGAATTACAGTGCTGTCGCTTCCCCACTCACTGCCCTCACCTCCTCCAGGATTCCCTTCCTTTGGACTTCTGCAGCCAAAGAGGCCTTCCAGAACCTGAAGTCCAGGTTCACCTCAGCACCCATCCTCCAAGTCCCGGATCCGGACAGACAATTTGTGGTGGAGGTGGATGCCTCCGACATAGGGGTTGGGGGTGTCTTGTCCCAACGCTCTGCCGCTGACCAGAAGCTCCATCCCTGCGCCTTTTTCTCGCGTCGGCTTTCCCCCGCCGAGAGAAACTAGACATTGGCAACCGGGAACTACTAGCAGTGAAGCTGGCCCTGGAGGAGTGGCGTCACTGGCTGGAAGGGACCAAGCTCCCATTCCTGGTTTGGAACGACCATAAGAACCTTGAGTACATCCTCACAGCCAAGAGACTCAATTCTTGACAGACCAGGTGGTCGTTATTCTTCACACGGTTCCACTTCACGCTCTCCTATCATCCTGGGTCCTGCAATGTCAAGCCTGATGCCTTTCCCGTCAGTTCCAGGGGGAGGAGGAACCTACCTCTGGCTCCTCTTCCATCCTTCCTGCCTCCTGCCAAGTAGTTGTCCTCACCTGGGAGATTGAGGAAACCTTGAGAGCGGCTTAATCCCTAGATCAAGCCGATCCCAGCACGTGTCCTCCTAACCACCTGTTCATCCCTCAGGGCCGTCGGTCCGACATCCTCCAGTGGGCACACCTGCCACCCAGGCATCCAGAGGACCCAGGATGTTCTGCGGCAGTGTTTCTGGTGGCTCTCGCTCAACGAGGACACCAGGGAATTCATCAACGCCTGCCAAGTTTCCAATCAGCACAAGCCTTCTCACCAGGCTCCGGCCGGCTTGCGGGTAGAGTCCAAGAAGCTGGGCCCAAGATTCATCGGGCCTTTTGAGATCGAGAGGATTATCAACCCGGCGACAGTGAGGCTCAAGCTCCCCAGAGCCATGCGCATCCACCCCACGTTCCACGTATCCAAGGTCAAACCTGTCTGGGAGAGTCCCTTGGTGCCGGCTGCTCCACCTCCTCCACCTCCTCGCCTCTGCAGGTCCAGTCTACCTCCACCTGCTGGGCTCCCGCTGCTGGGGGCGAGGTCTTCAGTACCTAGTGGACTGGGAGGGATACGGTCTGGAGGAGAGGCAATGGGTTCCGGCTCGTAACATCTGCGACCCCCGAATCATTGCCAGGTTTCATCGACAGCACCTGGAACAACCTTCCAGGACTAAGACGCCTGCCGGGAACGCCCAGCAGGTTCCCTGTGCAGACAATGAGGGCCCTTCCTCCAGGCCCGAGGAACCCTACCTCCAGACCCCCTCCGCCCACCCGCTGGGGACTCTGACTCTGCGGCCTCGGAGGAGTTCGATTCCACTAGTTAGAATCAGAATCAGAATCAGAATCAGAACACAGTGCACAGTTACACAGTGTAATAGAATCAAGACACAAGCAATCAGATTAATTTGTGCCTCGACAGTAAGAGCATGTGCTCTTACTGGTGTTGGCTTTCTCTTCCTCAACAGTAAGTGTGGGTCTTCAGCACAGGAAATATCTGCATTTGACATCATAAACATGTGTTATAGCGACAGAAAGGGGCATGTTTATCATTTATGGAAATGTAACATATGGGTAGAAAGTGCATGCGCTGTGATTATGAATGTTATGAACAGGTTAATAGAGTGGCTCTTGTAGTAGATCATATGTGCGTCCCTCATTTTCATACCCCTCTCCTCAATAAAGCAGCTCCAAATTACCTCCTCTTCACTCCCGCTCCTCCCTCCTTCCCTTGCTGTGTAGATCGAGCTCTCACAACCCCCCAGAGGACCCGAGAGAGAGTCTGCGTGCTTGGTGTGATGATCAGCGAGTCTTAGAAAGATCTTGACAGCCAATCATCTGTCTTCTATAGAGTCCTGCATGGCTTCACATTTGAGGAGGGTGCCATTTCTTATATTCCTGTCCGGAGAGCTGTTTTATGTTTAGTGTGGACTGTTGTTTTTTCTTTGCCCTGACATGTTGAGGAAAGTCAACTATGCATGCTCAAGTGTGCAAAATATTCACCCCGCTTCCAAAATCAGAGCAGATTACTTAAAGCAGAAGCATTTCTCGTATTTCCTGTCCTGTCCTTCACCAGCCGGAGTGGAAGAAGGAAAGTTACTTATTAAAAATGTTCCCAGACTTGGCTATGTAAGTGTGGAGAAAATATATGTGGGGAGTTAATGTGATTTTGGCTGAGAAGATTAGAAATGTCTTTCATGGTCACATTCCAATATTAGTCCAGAGCTAAGCCTTAATATGTGTTTCTTTTGTGCTTAACCTCATAATGTCAAGAGACCCATAGTCACTTCTGCCGTGGATATTCTCTTCCACTGCCAGAGAAGTTAGCTGCTCCGCTCATCTAGGACAAGGGGCGGATGAGCTGTGTGGAAAAGGAGGGGTTAGCGCAGTAAAGTGTGGTAAGGAGGAACATGTGTGAAAATGGACATTTGTTGGATATTTGCTCCAGTCTACTCCAGCAGCTACAAAAACCACAGATGACGCAACGTCGTCAGAGAGCCAACGTGTGCACAAACAAACAGACTGCAATCGATGGCCTCGCTGATGATCTGTCCTAACAGACTGAGAGTCCTGGCTTCAGTCTTCAGAGTAAACATGAGCGGCCACAGATTCACATTCAATTGAATGACCTTGCTGCTGCCACGTCTCACATGGAGAATTCAAACTCCTCAATCAACCTGCAGTCTCTCCCTGACTCAATCCGAGAAGGATTAAGCAACCAAATCAATTAGAAGCTGCGGCTAAGAAGCAGAAGTCTCCTGCTACCCCCCTCTCACTTCCTCTCTCTGGGTGCAGCCAAAACAAAAGGTGCTTAAGTACATTATATACAGGAGCGGTCCCTGACTTGTAATTAGAATTATTAACAGCTAGATAATTGGAACCACTTTCCTACTATATACTGAAACTCTTTTCAAATGGTGCCAAAGAGCACATGTGACTCACAACCAAAGGTCTGTTTAATTATATTAAAGCCTCATGTTCAACTACTACTTAGACAGTATGGCAGAGACTCAACTGAGGCTGTTCAAATCTATTTTTGTGTCTAATCCCTGACTTTTCTACCCTTTCTCTTTCTCCCTGTTTTCCCTCTGAGTCCTTCTCTTTCTCCACAAAATCTGTGTCTGTATGCAGAGCCTGTTCTTGCCTCTCCTTACACCTTTCTTCCTCCCTCCCTTCCTCCCTCTCCCCCCTCTCGTTCACCACATCTCCCTGGCCCTGGGAAGAATACAGAAGTTCTGAGGGAAACAACTGTGCTCTGGCGGCAGGATGAGAGGACTGGGGCTGTTGGTGAGTGAATCCTCCTTTTCACTCTTTCTGTCTGTCTCCTCCTAGACCCGGAGAATTAAAGGAGATCAGCTTCCTTACAGCCCTGTCTTAGACGGGTTTGATTGCAGAGGAAGGGGAGTCAGAAAGTGTGTGTGTGTGTGTGTGGGGGGGGGGGGGTGCTCATCTCAGAGAAGTAACTCAGAGGGCAACTCAGAAAACATCAGATGAATGTAGTGAAAATACATCAGTTTTTAACATTCAACTTGTATTCTTATTTTAGAAAAAACAATCTGGAGGAAATTATATTGTGTATATTGCTTACTGTGTATATCTTTGTCTTGTTATTGCAATTGTATCTGCCAGGATGTCGCTCAGTCTTTGAGAAAAAATAAAAACATCTTCAGTGAATTGATTGTAAACTCTCAAGATACAGCTTTATTTTTGCTTAAATAGCTTTCCGTTAGAAACAATCACTTTAATCAACGCTATTTGACAACATTACATAAATATGTATTCTGTATCTGCTTGTTACAACTCTGTAACGAATGAAGTCCTGTGGGTTTGAAGTCTGGCTGCACTGCCAGAGTGGTTTGGACTGACCTACCAGTGAGGCAGTGAGGTTTTAGGAGTTTTTTGTCTAAGTTATTTATCCAGATAATCATTGACAACACTGCATGTCAGGTAACAAAACTAAGAGTCTACAGCCACACCAGCAGCTCGGTGAGGCTGTACTTAGACACAATGATGCTTAGAGCTACATGCTAACAGCAGCAAGCTATAGTAACGTTCACAATGCTGATAATGTTTACGTTAACCTGTCTAAACACAAAGTACACCTGAGGTTGATGGGAATGCACTAGATGAAAAGTCAGGGCATTAGTTGTTTTAGTTCATCCTGAGGGGAACAGGGATGTTTCAGTCTAGACCAAAGTGATGGGCCAACAGACCAAACGACATCTTCCCTAGAGCCATGCCACTTAATGTAAAAAATGTTCATTATGCCGTCACAGAACAGAAAGGACCTCTGCCTATTTGAAGTTTTTTCTTGGAAATGTTTCCATTTCTTAGCTGCTTCTTCGAGGTTTAGTTTATGGTAGTGAATGCATACCCAGAAACAAGGTTGGAAACAGTGTGGCTTTGGCACTTTTAAAGATTAAGCCATTAATCTTTTTTTTCATTTTCATGCAATATTGTGTTTGTGAATTGTTGAGAAATTGTGTAAGTATGTGAACTTAAAGGAGTAATCTCAGTGAAATAGTGTTCCATCGTTTATACACACACGTTGACTCACACGTATTGCTGCCTGTCTGTTGGTTGGTTTATTCCTCTCTTTGTCACTATTTCTGTGTCCATCTGTCTGTCCATCTGTTTGCATGAGTAATCAATAGTCTCCTCATCAGACAAATGGAAGAAGATGGTAGGAAGCTACATCAGAAAGCCAATCAGATAGCATAAGTGGGAGGGAAGGACGTTTCAGATCCAAATCAGCTGCAATGAATCACAAGGGCACAGCTGATTCATAGGGCGCAGCTTGATTTAGGACTAAATAGGTGTGATTCAACAACAACTGGCTGCGCTAAATTGCTCAGTTTAATACTGAACTATGCCTGTGCTTTTGACATTTATTAATGACAACAAAGATTACACATTTCATTGCAAATAGGAACACACTTGCTCATGTGTGCTTTCTGACAGTCACACAACCACATAAATTATCTTCCTGTAGATACTGTATTATTATCTTATCCCGAAGAGGTGTGAAAAGTGTGTTTGAAGTTTTAAACATTTACCTTCTGAAAGTAACTGTCACGGTTGGGTTTGGCTATGTGTGTGTGTGTGTGTCTCTCCTGATCATGCTCATTCTCTCCACCTGTGCCAAATCACCTGCCCCTGGTTTTTCCCTCTGCAAACCCCACTCATTTCCACTCACCTGCCGGCAATCCGCTCATCCCTCCTCACATACTTATACTCCCCTGCTTGCCCTGTTCCAGTTGCCGGATTATCATTTGTCGTTTTTCCTCCCCGTGGACTCTTCGCTCTCCTGTGGTCATCTCTCGTGTTGGATTTTTTCCACTCCTGGTTGGAGTTGTTTTTGTGTATGCTTAAGTGCCCAGTAAAGAGCCTTGCATTTTACCTCTCATTGTGTCCTGTGTCTAAGTCTGCGCCTGAGTCTCTGCTCCAATCCTAAACCCACACGGTAAACCCTGAACCGTCACAAAAACACTGAATTGTCAGGATCCCTGTCAGACCAGACACCTCCTATGGCCACACAGCTGCAGCCACTCCAGCCGATTACCTCCTGCAGGCTGACACACCAGACTCAGGTCCCACTAACGCTTTCTCTGGCACTATATAAACTCTGGTCCTGCAGTCTGGGGTTGTCAGGTCGTACCGTCTTTCCCCTTGCTTCAACCCCTTCAACCCCGTTGCATCTTCGGCCTCGAGCGCCTGCCTCCGGTGTCCGTCGGTCCGGGAATCCCCCGTGCCCTCCTTTGTGTTTATGGACTACTCACCACCGCTCTGCCCTCCGTGGTGTTAACGGACTACACACCGCTGCTCTGCCGTCCGTTGTGTTAACGGACTACACACCGCCGCTCTGCCCTCTGTTGTGTTAACGGACTACTCACGCCGTCAAGCTGCCAGCTCTCCGGTGTCGAGCTACGGGACATCACGCCGTCAAGCTGCCAGCCCTCCGGTGTCGAGCCACGGGACTCACACCGTCGATCTGCCTACTCTCTGGTGTCGGACCACGGGCTCCACACCTTCCTGTCATCTTTATTCAGGCTAAATAAAACCTGTTTATTCCAACTTCTGTCTCCTGTGGTCTTGCTATTGGGTCCTAACCGTGAACTCCCGTGACAGAACGACCTGACCATAATGGACCCAGCAACCACAGGAGCAGCTACGCCGTACAGGCCTAACAGTCTGCTGGAGGAGATGAGAAGTTTCGCCGCTGAAGTTTCTCGGATTAGCTGTTTCGTGCAGGAACTAGCCCGGACAGTAGAGTCTCCACCAGTTCCAGCACCCGCACTATTCCCTCCTGTCCTCGCTCCGCCGGTCTGGGAATCCCCCGTGCCGGCTCCAGATCCCTATGACGGAACACTGGGGTAGTGCCAGGGCTTCCTGTTGCGATGCCAATGGGTATTTGACCGTCAGCCTCAGACTTTTGACTCGGACGGGTCCAAGGTCTCCTACGTGGTTGCATTACTGCGGGGAAGGGCTGTGGACTGGGCCGCGAGAACATTAAGTGTTGATCGGCCAAATGCTGTGCTTTTTGTGGACTTTGTGGAGGATCTGAGGAGAGTTTTTGATCCTCCGGTGGCCTCCAATTATGTGGCTAAGCACCTTCTCAGCCGGAGACGGGGCCAAGAAGGTGTAGCGGAACACTCGGTGGTCCGGCCAACTCCGGCTCCCCGTATTCGGACGGCATTCCGGCCGACACCATATCTAGCTGCTGCCTCGGAGCCGCAGCGAACTCCAGCTCCTGTTCCTGCCGCCTCTGCGCCGCAGCCAGCTCCAGTCCCGGCCGCCTCTGCGCCGCAGCGACCTCCAGTCCCGGCGCCCCGTCTCCGAACCGCAGCCAGCTCCAGTCCCGGCCGCCGCCGTCTCCGAACCGCAGCCAGCTCCAGTCCCGGCCGCCGCCGTCTCCGAACCGCAGCCAGCTCCAGTCCCGGCCGCCGCCGTCTCCGAATCGCAGCGACCTCCAGTCCCGGCCGCCGCCGTCTCCGAATCGCAGCGACCTCCAGTCCCGGCCGCCGCCGTCTCCGAACCGCAGCGACCTCCAGTCCCGGCCGCCGCCGTCTCCGAACCGCAGCGACCTCCAGTCCCGGCCGCTGTCTCCGAACCGCAGCGACCTCCAGGCCCGGCCGCCGCCTTCTCCGAACAGCAGCGACCTCCAGTCCCGGCCGCCGCCTACTCCGAACAGCAGCGACCTCCAGTCCCGGCCGCCGCTGCCGTCTCGGAGCAGCAGCGACCTCCAGTCCCGGCCGCCGCTGCCGTCTCGGAGCAGCAGCGACCTCCAGTGCCTGCCGCCGCTGCCGTCTCGGAGCAGCAGCGACCTCCAGTGCCTGCCGCCGCCTTCGGGTTGCAGCGACCTCCAGTTCCTGCCACCACTGGACCAGCATCCTATTCCCCGGAGCCCCGACTCAGAGAGTCCGAGTCCAGCCCGCCGGAGCACCCGTGTCCGGAGCCCTTCTGCCCGCCCGGCCGTCCGCCGGAGCACTCGTGTCCGGAGCCCTTCTGCCCGCCCGGCCATCCGCCGGAGCACCCGTGTCCGGAGCCCTTCTGCCCGCCCGGCCGTCCGCCGGAGCACCCGTGTCCGAAGCAAGTTTGGCCGTCCGCCGGAGCACCTGTGGCCGAAGCTCTTCTGCGGCCCCGTGGCTGGTCAGATCCAGTCACTCATCCTCCGGACCCCCTCCGCCCACCCTGGTTGGCTTTGTATCTGCTGGGACGTCCCTCCTCCGGACCCCCTCCGCCCACCCTTGTTTGTTGTTCTGGACGGTGTAGCTACGTCTGGAATCCGTTCCTTGAGGGGGGGGTACTGTCAGGATCCCTGTCAGACCAGACACCTCCCATGGCCACACAGCTGCAGCCACTCCAGCCGATTACCTCCTGCAGGCTGACACACCAGACTCGGGTCCCACTAACGCTTTCCCTGGCACTATATAAACTCTGGTCCTGCAGTCTGGGGTTGTCAGGTCGTACCGTCTTTCACCCGCTTCAACCCCTTCAACCCCGTTGCATCTTCGGCCTCGAGCGCCTGCCTCCGGTGTCCGTCGGTCCGGGAATCCCCCGTGCCCTCCTTTGTGTTAACGGACTACACACCGCTGCTCTGCCGTCCGTGGTGTTAACGGACTACACACTGCTGCTCTGCCGTCCGTGGTGTTAACGGACTACACACCGCTGCTCTGCCATCCGTTGTGTTAACGGACTACACACCGCCGCTCTGCCCTCTGTTGTGTTAACGGACTACTCACACCGTCAAGCTGCCAGCCCTCCGGTGTCGAGCCACGGGACTCACACCGTCGATCTGCCTACTCTCTGGTGTCGGACCACGGGCTCCACACCTTCCTGTCATCTTTATTCAGGCTAAATAAAACCTGTTCATTCCAACTTCTGTCTCCTGTGGTCTTGCTATTGGGTCCTAACCGTGAACTCCCGTGACATGAATAAATAAAACAAATCCTTCCTCAAATTAGTAACTTCTCAAGGTGACATCTGTCCCCTAATCTTTCGACACATTCAATTACCCTCATGCTCTTTACAATGGAACCTTCCAGACCTCTTTAACTCCCCCACGCCCTTTATAATGGAACTTTCCAAACCTTACCTTGCACTATCCCTGCCTTTCGCCAGTCTCTGGATCCAGCTGCTCCCTTCGCAACTATCCGTTGTTACGTTTCAGAGTACATATATTGCTCACATTCACACTCCTACTCTCATTTTCCAGATTACCAATGTGCATGGTACTCAGTGGTGGGCCGTGCATTTTATACCTGGGCCTTCAGTGCTGTCCTACTACAGTTGAACCACCTCATTATGACGCCACAGCTACAGGTTATTAGGGGTGTAACAATACACGTATTCGTATTAAACCGTTCGGTACGAGGCTTACGAACAGAACAATACGTTTGAATATTACTAGTACATTTGGAAAATGAAGAAGCTTAATTTGTGGGAAATATGTTTTTGGTGGACTTCGCTCAAACTGGCAACCCATCACATAAGAGACACTCTGACCCCGGAAACAAAACATTGTACTCTGGTGAGGCGCCTGTGTACTGGGAGGCGCGCTAAACTAGGAAAACAACAGCAGCACACACGCTACAAACTCTCCCCGCAGCGTTGAGCTGTTCCTTGCTGATTCAAACAGGCTAAAGCAATCGCCACACAATCCCCATTTCTCCAGACCTTTGTACCTGCTTAGTTAAAGAAAAAAGCCCAAACAGTAAACCAAATGTCCGACCCTAACCTCATGCATGACGGGATGCTTTGTCATTAACGTACAATGCATATAGTCAAAATCAATGTAATTAACACAATGACAAGAACAAACTCACAAGAACCAGTCACATATATTTATATGACAACAAAGCATGACAAATCAATCCAGCAACACTGCGGTGCTAAAACACGTATTCCACCGCACACTGAAGAGCACCATTCAAATATTATTCACATCAGAGGGAACAATATTAACCATATCGTAACAACGACACCATAGACAAATGAACACCAGTGGTGGGCCGTCAGGGCCTGCAAGGCCTTCTTTGCTGGCCTAAACAGAATCATAAAGTTATAGCTATTTTATAATTTAATATTTTTTCTTAAATACACTACATGTATTATAATTTATAAAAATATTTTTCCCATTATCTTATTTTCTCATTGCACAGCTACTGTCTTCCTCAGTTGCTCTGCTTCCAGTGCAGCTTGTTTTAAGTAGAGATTTTATCCAATCAGATTTCACCTCTGTGTCTCTAGGTAAGAAGAGAGGCCTGAGGCCTGCAGACTCACAAGTGAATCCCTTTGCAGTTTAAGTGAATGGGGATGATATTGTTGATTGTCATAGTGTTCAACCAATCAGATCTTTAGTTTGACATGTTGGGTGTATTCTTTGACGTGTCAGCACCTGCTAGCATTAACGTGCAGCTCAGTTTTCAGGTGCAGCGCTGCAGTGAGGTGCAGGTGAACAACTATAACTATAAATTTATAGCTGGAGTCTAGAATGCATTTTTGCATGGAGCAATACTGTGTTTTGTTCCGCTATCTTTGTATGTAAGTCACGTTAGGAAGAGCCTTCTTCATGGCCGGTATATATCGATAGGAGGAACGATTAGAGTGGTCAATTACTCTTTCAATAGGCCGTCTCAGTAATGTATTCATAGAGAGTAAGAAAAAAAAAAGTACAGAAGAACACAATCTTTTTCTGGGATAAAGTATCAACTTTCTAGTTCCTTTCTGTCTTTGTATTCTCTTCAATTAAGAGCTGTGAAGTCAGCAAGTGTTGCGGAGGAAGAAAAATCACGGCACATAAAACACCAAAGGAGGTGAACCCAAGCCCTTTGTGAGGGATTCATACACAGGCTTTGGAAAATGGCTGCCTCGTAGACTCCATCACTTGTTCCTACTGCAGTCGCTGTGGCATACTGAAAGCGCTTCATTCTGAACTGTGTCATTTTCAAAGTCACTGCCTGGTTCCATATTCATAACGTTCCTGTATGAATGTCCAATTCCATTTCAGCCCATAGACAAATCACCTGCTTAGACCCAGAATTCTAACCCTGTTCTCTTTGCATTGATTGATCTGTCTCCTATCTCCCGCAGCAGCTTTATTTCAAATCTGAAAGCAAACATTAGCAGCCTGAACATTACCCTTCTCCCTTCTCCCTTCTCCCTTATATTCTATCTCTTTCTCTCTCTCTCTCTCTCTCTCTCTCTCTCTCTCTCTCTCTCTCTCTATTGTATCCAGGAATCATCCGTCAACGCAATGAGGAAATAATAGGCGCTCCATCTCGCTAGGTCGAAGTGACTGCTGTACCTTCCATTACGACCGAGACATGAGTGATTGCCTTGAAGATGGAAGGTAGGGAATATGAATGAACTGATCTTAGTGAGACAGAGAGAGGGTGGAGCTGGTTTTACTGGTAACTACACCTTTGTTTAAGACTGGGAGCAGTGGGATTCCTCTCTCGCTGATGCACTACACCTCCAACAAACCCAAGAGTCATTGTCAGGCTTTGATATAAGACGGTGTCCCCTCTTCTCTAGTACACATTGGCTTTATCATCCAAAGGGGGGCAACTTCAATGAAATGTGCCTGTTCTCTTTCTGGTCTTTCTCATGAATGGCATCAAAGCTCTTTTCCAAGGGCCCCTTGAAAAACAAATGGTCTCCCTCTTGAAAGCATATGGCAGTGGTGCGTGCATGGTGAAAATAAAGAAATGTCCACGTGATTTATGTGCCGTATGATTTCCAGTACAATTGCAGGAAGAACAAAAGAAAAAATGACTCGCGCTTCAGCATTGCATTGTACATTGCTTTGATAAGCAAGCGTTCTCTCTGCAAATGAAAGAAATGTGTCATCTTTTTCAAACTCCTGAAGCTTTCATTACTATGTTTGTCCCTTCGCGGCTGCTTTTGTTTCACTCACTGCCTCTGAAGTCCTTTAGGAGAGACAGAGGGCTTCACTGTATCTTTCTGTGTCTGTCTTTCTGTCTCTTTGTGGAGCCCGGGCTCTGTCTCTGTCTCTGTTCCCGCACAAAAAGTTTGAGTCACCAAGACGAACCATCTTTCTTTTTACAAGTCACAAACATTACATATGCTGTAACCTTCTCTGGGCTTGAACCTCAGCCCAGTACTGACATAGTATATCATATTTACATTATAGCAAGGATGCTCAATATATTTTGTTGTAAATTACATAAATGGAGAAAATATGACTGTTTGTGAAACCTTTATAATTTTGGAAAGATACATTATCTTTCTCCATCAACTTAAAGTTGATGTAAAGTCTAACATGCAACATTATGTCTGGTATCAAGTGCACAAGTCTTTGACCTTCACAAGAATACAGAACATGCAAGGAACATGAGCAGCACCATTTGTATGCATGTGCAAGACTGTAGGTCTGCAGTGCATCTGGCTCACATGAATTATTTGTGTGAGGTAACTGCATGCCGAACTGCATTTGTCTGCGTGTGTGATCTCTCTTCGTGCAACCATCTGGCCGTAGTCTAAAAGTCTTAGGTATCGCACAGTGGGCTCTGCCAGGTGTCAGGTTGTCCGGATGCCCAGGTGGTGGGGGTGTCTTGCCAGGACCTTTGCTCGTCTGGATCCGAGGCGTCAGACGCTACTCTCAAAGCAATATTTCACTTTGATATCAAGACTTTTATTTCGTGTTACACCCACCTTGACATGGAGTAAATGAGCACTTAACCTTTGGCATTAGCAAGATGTGCATATTAGTTCACATGTAGCCTTTTCTTTTAAAACGATAACATCTGACTACGTCACAATAACACCACGCTTTTTTTCGGATTTTGGTTTATCTTTTTGTTCTGTCTTTTATTTTGGAGATTGATTGCATTCAGCTTTATTACCGGAGATGGCTCAGGAGAAAGCAGAAGCTAAGATCATTGCAGCACATGGCCTGAGTCACCAGGACACCCACATCCGTCTTTCATTTGTCAATGCTACTAACTCTGGTAGAGATGATAGAATCAGTAGTCCATACTGTAGGTCTGAACACAGCAATTTCCTGTGACTATGCTAGCAGGAGAGTGTTCTTAAGTTAAATCAACAAAATGTGATACACAATTTTGCGTCACAGATATCGTGACTTCCAGAGATGATGACAGGTATGTAAAACAACAAGGTTACAAAATATACACGGGTTTACAACAACAGCTCATTGGTGAAGCCTACTACACCGTCGAGCTCTGTTCGTGGACTTTCTGAATAGAGGTTTAATAGATGAAACATGGCACAGAAAAATGTTGCATTGGGATTTGGTCCGAGGTTGATGGGCATTGTTTGTGCTTTTACATGTAAGTTTCTGAGATGGCTCAGACGTAAAGAATGCACTGAGACAGAGACACCTTTAGAGCCCAGTGGGTGGACTGTGACATAACAGTTGCAATTCACAGTTTAATCTGTACTGGGATCCTCCATACTACAAAAATACTACTCAAAATCCTATAAATGGTCTCACGTCACAGCAAAGTGCTTTTGAATACAAGCACCCTCCAACACGTTATATATTCTTCAAATTGCATATTTGAAACCTGTGGTGAGACTGATAGATCTCCTCTCAGAGCAGCACTTTCTCTCATGGTGACGCCGGTGATTAATGCAGCATCACCGGCACAGGCACCTCTCTGACGATTAACTATTCAAGCTCTGAGGTATGTGGTTAAATAAGCGAGTGTAGTGAGTGTGCTCTCCATCTCTTTGTCTCTCTTTCTCCCTTCAGATGTATATAGGTGTTCGGACTACGGTCCATGTGTCAAGATAACCAAGCCTGACAGGTGCTTCTCTTCATTATTCAAATAGATTCACACCCGTGTGAGAGGGAGAAGTGCCTTCATGTGTCGTGCTATACTGTAGGTTGCAGTGGCGGGCCGTGCATTTTATACCTGGGCCTTCACTGCTGTCCTGCAGCTGAAACACAGCTACGGTTATTATTTGTTTCGTGTAAAAATGAAGCTCAATACCTATAAATGCACTAACTGCAGAGTGCAGATACATGAATACGCCGAGAGTGCGTCTCCTCTCTGCTCTGACTGCAGCTGGGACTGCTGCGCGAGAGAGTGGCCACCTGTGAGTGCTTTGGGGCGGCTCACGGCAGCTCCCGCTGCTCGTTCACCACAGTGCAGAACGTACGTGCTTTCACGTCAGAGTCAAAAGACCAGAAAAGTCTCCAACAACACCAGAACAAGTCTCTAGATTTGTCGCTAGTAGCTTTAGACAAATAAAGTTGCCATGAGGGTTTGGAAAGTCACCAGATTTAGCGAGAGAGTCGTCAAGTTGGCAGCACTGGCACCAACTAAATATGTCCCCAGAGCAACATTGGACTTAACAATAGTGCCTATCACATATAAAACCAAACAAAAATCCACCTTCATAAAAACAAGTTGTACAACTAATAATATATATACAAGCATATTAAAGCTACTGCAGATGTAAAAACAAATGCATTTAACTTACCAGAGCTGCTGTTCACTATTTAAAGACAAAGTGCATCCTCCTTTCTTTGTTAACAAAGAGTTTATAATCTCACGGTTGTTCAGTACATCTGTGTGTTTTAGTTCCAGTAAGAAGTCCTTCTCGATTCATGGACGCCAGTGAAGACAGTCGAGCCTCCCCAGTTGTATTTCTTGAATAGGTTTTAATGCGTTTGAGGGCTAAAAATGTCCGCTCCACAGAGGCAGCAGATATTGGGATTGTCACCACCCAACATGTCAGGCTAGCCCACTGACCAATCACGTATGGCTAGGTAGAATACGCTCAACATGTAACTAAAGATCTGATTGGTTGAACACTATGACAATCAACAATATCGTCCCCATTCACTTAAACTGCACATGGATTCACCTGAGAGTCTGCAGGCCTCGGGCCTCTCTTCTTACCTAGAGACACAGAGGTGAAATCTGATTGGATAAAACAAGCTGCACTGGAAGCAGAGCAACTGAGGAAGACAGTAGCTGTGGAATGAGAAAATAAGATAATGGGAAAAATATTTTTATAAATTATAATACATGTAGTGTATTTATGAAAATGTATTAAATTATAAAATAGCTATAACTTTGTGATTCTGTCTAGGCCAGCAGAGAAGGCCTTGCAGGCCCTGACGGCCCACCAATGGTAGGTTGCTGCGTATAGAGAATACAGCCACTACACCATGCAGTATAGTGTTTTGCACAGTCCCCCACCCTGGGCATTGATGGTTACATTACACTGACATTTACAATGAAATATCACCCTCTTATCATCTGTATAGGGTCACATTTTTCCCCATAAGCCGGAAATATTGATCTAAATATCACATCCATCCTGTTTAGCAGCAAAGCTGCGGACCTCGCACGCAACAGCTCCCAGACAAGGGGAGATAAATGAATGTCCATTAAAGAGGTTAGCTGGGCCTGTTTGAGGACCCAACCTGGCTAAATTGCATTCTAATAGATGTCCTTGATAGTGTAATCACTTTGACCCTCTAACAGCCTTTTCAGTAATTCAGGCAGCTGCGATTTGAGGTAAAATAAGTGTAATTAGGATCAATCTGCATTGTGTTTGTGTTTGTGTGTGAGAGAGAGAGAGAGAGAGAGAGAGAGAGAGAGAGAGAGAGAGAGAGAGAGAGAGAGAAAACACACATGTGACCTTCAGTGTGGAGGTGATAAACCATGATACAGCATTATTAGGATGCTCATGGATTATTGATAACGCCTTAGCAGGTGGTGCCTGCTGGCAGCAGGCTTGTTGAAATGTATTAGTTGGGCTTACAGTAATGGGAATAACACACACATTCATCACATAGCATTCACACCTTCAGCCTGGACTCTTAGCATAATCATTTGTGGTCATAAAGGTGGAAGTCAGGCTGCTGTTAGAACTTAAGACAAACAGAGAATTTAATGTTAGACTTTCTGGGAAATCTGGTTATTTGCCTTCTTACCGAGACAAATATGCGAATATAAATGATGAATATAAATGATGAACGAACAAATGACACTGGAACGTTTGGTGTATCTAAATGCTACTAAAGTTGAGATTTCTGGCTCGAGTCTGAGAAAAAAACTGATATCAAATTTTAATTTTGCAAGGCACTACATGTGAATAGGGTAAACAAATATATACTAATAGATATCACCATGAAACTTCCCCAGTTGATTACTGACATCAGGACAATTTTTTGTTTTGTATTATAAGTTTTCTGAAATGTTTAATTTATGTTTGCAAATGAGACATTATCTATTGCTAACCTTTGGTGAATTTAGGAGAAATCTACAGACACAAATAGATAAAGTAGTAGAATAAATAAACACCTAAATGTTTATTTTGGATGTTCTCTTTCCACCAGTCTGAAAGAAGTTTTGTGGAAGCAAAACAGCTCCAAATAGCAGAAATAGACAAAATGTCATCTGTCTGTGGTTTAATATAAGCCATGTTCAAACTGAAGGCTAGGTTAGTAGCTCATGTGCCGTATCTGTATATGGAGGCTTAGCACAGTTCTTTGTGCAGGACTGCAATTAGTATCATGCAGAGAGGAGTCAGCTGAAGATCAAACTCCACTCCAAACCTCCCACTATCGGGGCAGCAGGGGCGCCACGAGGCCACTGATCTAACAAGAGTGGTGGACAGTGAATCCTTGACTGTGACTGACTGTGTGTGCTTGTGTGTGTATGTTGGGAAAAAGGATCCTCCTTTTCAATGTCTGCAAACTAAACCAGGGAGAAAATAGGGGGAGACCAATGGCTATAGGGAGAAAGATGAAGATTTGGGATTACGGCAAAGTGGAATGGGCATTTGCTAAGCCCCCTCCTTGTTTACTGCTGCTACATCTGTCAAGCCTTTTGCACTCCCACAGCACACATGCCGTTTACAATGAGAACAAAGGCAGATTTAACATTTGGAATTCTTTATACTGGTTGAAACAATTGATTTTAGACATTGGTTGAGAAAATTAGACTTATCATTTCTAGTGTTTATCTAGTGGGTGAAATGACTAGAAACATCAGTTTATTAGCTGAAGCTATCTCGCTAATTAAACTAACGTTAGCTCATTGAATTGCTAAAAAACATTATTTCATTTCAAATAATACTTCATTCTTATTAAAATGAGAATTCTGTAAAGGGGTACTGTAAATATGAGCTTGATTTCTACATACATGGTATTCTGCTAAGCTGCATATTGCAGGCAAAAGATCAGCATTCTCACCAGCTGATGATGATGATGATGTAGATTACATGGACATAAAGAAACAGCATTAGATAGCTAGTTAGCCCCTTTATTTTACACTTAATAATGATAATGGATAACTTATTAGCTTATTTACATATGCAGCATTACCATCAATTTGAAGTTGTGTTTCTGGCTACCTGGTCAATTTAAGTTCAACTCACTGTCCTTTACACTCTGTTTTTGTTCTCTAACTGCTGGGGGACACATCTGGCTCTTTAGTTGTATACTCTCCACTATGTGTGGCTCTTTTGGCTGAAAATAGCGAGAGGCCGAGAACAAGCTGTGAGAGCAGTGAGAGTGAACCAAAAGTTGCGCACTGGACAGCTAAACAATGAGTTTAAACTCACTGTAGCTCCATAAAGCTGAGGGGAGTTGCCAATTCAGGGGATGATTCCCAGTATATCTAACAATACCCTGTTTGCTGCTTAGCTTACTTACATATCAAATCAGGGACAATATATATATATATATATATATATATAGAGAGAGAGAGAGAGAGAGAGAGAGAGAGAGAGAGAGAGAGAGAGACCACCCTCTGTGCCTGGTTATGATGATTGCTAAACTGTGATGGGACATTTCCTGTTTTAGGGTGGGATTTCGGCAAATGGTCAGTTGGAAAAGAATTATGAAGAAAGGGGGGGAATAGAAAAAGTGAGAGGAAGAAGTCATTGAGAGCTGTAACCAAAGACAGGGTTGCAAGAGGCAACATGTCACTAGTGAGAAACCACTCTCGGATGTTAGAGCGTGCTCACATGTCACAGCAATGTACGACACAACTGCTGCATACAATTGCTCAGCGTGATGACTAAGCATGGTCCCAAGCCTCCCAACACAAAGTAGGAATATGCTTGATACATGATTAATCATTTTTATTTGCATCCTGCCATAAATAATACATTGTAAATATTACAACAGTTGTTGTGGCATCTGGAAATTCATTTCATGATTATAGAACAAGTAGCTGGGGTGTTATTAAAGTAAACCAGAAGCTTGTGTTGAATTCAGTTTGAAGATGTTATCAAAGGGAAATAATTCATTTATTATGCCTTTTAGCATAGAGGAAAGGAGGGTCGTGTGTGAGAAAGAGCGTGAGGCATTATTGTCTTTGATTTTTGGGATATATTTGTGGAGGAAATCCTCTTGTTTGCGTGCATTTTTGTCAGGGCTGTGAAGGTCATGCATACTCTGATTAGTTGTTTGCGTGTAACACACTTATTTATTCTAGAGATAGAGCTCTCTGTCCCACTCCTCTTTGCTGTCTGTCTCTCTCTGCTCTTGCTCATTAGAGAGAGCTGCTGATCTTCTCATCACTCGAGCATTTTAAATAGCCTCTTAGACCTAGTGACAATGTCACTGGATTAGCTTTAGTGTGGAACCCATGGATGAGCCAGGTGATGCATTGGCACTGGGGAATAAACAGAGTGAAACACTTCTGTGACACTAATTAAAACTAAGGAAAAAAAACAACATTGTTTCATGTTGTTTAACGTGAAAAACATTACTGCACTGGCTATAAAAAAATCCCTAAAATACAATTTGGTTGTACAAATTCCATTTTAATAACACCATCATCATTTTCAGTACATTAGTCTTTATTTCAGTGGGGCATTCAATCATTTCAACTTCATTAAAAAGATCTATTGGTTTTGAGCGAGGAAAAAAAAGTTCTTCATGTGTCATCCTGCATTTTTTTCTTAATTAGTGTTTCAAGTCGGCAATAGTTCCTCTCTCGCTTAATCATATTTGGATCGTGTCTGATGAGGCTTCCGTGGACCAACCGCTACCTGTTAGGAGCTACACCAATCAGGTGGCCGCTTGTTGGAACGAAGCCAAAATGTCATCTTCATTCTAATTTATTTACATTTATGGCACGGGACAAAATACTGCAGGATATTTTGCGGAGAACTTTTAACTCAAAATTTGTAACGGTGTTTTCTGTGCAACAACATATTTAACGAGTAGTGCCCAGGTTGTGGAACGAAAATCACTTTCTAGACACTTTTTCTTAGTTCACTTTCTGGCCTATAACTTTAATGTTTTGCTTTTTAACATATTAACCTAGCTCGCTTTCTGCCCAATGTATCAATCTATTCAAACCAGTAAAAGTAGTTGAAACAGTAAAAGTGACTGTAGTCATTATGAATTAAAAGACATATCTTTTTGGGATGATCCAGTGATGATTTTAACAAGCAGAAAGCAGAGAGACACTCATCCATCAAGGTCAGGGTTGCAGTGGAGCCTGCGGAGACCCCCATAGTAGTTCTTTAGGGGCCCAATCCTTTTTTCTATCTGCGTGTTTTCTGCTTCGAAATACTGGCAAAGCAGATGCATGTTTTGACTATACTTTGAACGATTAGCCCTTATCTTAAGGTGAGCTAAATTGGCGTTCTGAATAGGTTTTAATCATAATTAGAACCTATTCAGAACAGTCAAAGTTGACCTTCATCAGAATTCAAGTTTACCTTTATTGTCATTCGTACTACTTACAGGGCAAATGCACAGCAGAACAAAATGATGTTGCAAATGAGTGTGATAAAAGAAAGTGCTAACAAGAGTAAAATAATAACTTCATAATGAAAACATACCAATTGTAAATAAATAGATAAATAAAGATAAATTGTAACTCTTGAGTGAAGGAGTAGTGAATTAAGCATGTTCTGATGTGTCTTTATAACCATGGAAATGATCCCATCATCATCAGCTGAAACACCTGAAAACATCGATTTGGGTGCAAAGGCCCTTGTCTTCTGTTTAGAAAGTTTTGTATGTCTCAGATCATTTTACAGTTCCGTCACACTGTTGTCAATAAACTTTTTTGTTGTTGTTGTACTACCTCCAGAATTTGTGAGGTCTCTGTGGTCTGTCCATGTTTTATTCTTCACAGAACAAGATCAGGTCATTGATGCTTTTCTTCTCCTCTCCCTCTAGTCTTGCCTCAGTCAAAAGTCACCCTTACGCCTCGAGCTATTCCTCAGTGCATCAGCTAGAATTTGAATTTGTGCCAAAGAAAGAGAGTCAGTGTATCTCCAGATTTAGCAACTGGCCATTGGTAGCAAGCACTTATCATGTTTAAGCGTGGTCTGATGCCCTGATTTATGAAGACCTATTGGCTCCCCATAAGTTAGAGATCAGGTCAAGACCCTCAGGCAGGACCTTACTCTCTGACCCTAAGTCTAGACTCAACACAAAAGGTCCCAAAGCACTTCTTCAATATCCTGCCTGCAAGACGTAGATGAGCTCAATTTGCTTTGATACACTAGTTTTTAATCTTGATTTATTCTTTGGATTATTTTTCTTGCCACATTAATTTTCTTTTTATGCAGGTTGCTCTTTTTTTTATATGTTCTTCTTGTAGCTCTTTGTAAGCACTGTTTTTCAATTAGTATTATGTAACAGCAAGAGCACTTATCATCACTAGTGGCAGAAGGCTACCAGAGTATAAAAACAGTGCTATATAGTCAATGGTATGCAATGAGAGTGAAAGAGCAGAAGTTTATCCTTTTGGAAAAGGAATTGTCAAGTCAAGAATGCACAGTAACAAAGTGTGTGTAGCAAATATACAGGTTCTGGATCATTGGCCATATTGGCCACACCTGGGTACCATTATGCAATGGGATAGAGCCCCCTCCTCCATTTTCTGACACAACATTATACGACATGTAAAATGTTTTACAGTAGATAGTCTACACTGCATGTAGTGGTCCAGTATACAATCATCATTATAATTATTAAAATTATTATTCATTATTAAAATACAATGCGTCAGCCTCCTGCACACTAACATAAGCCTGTGTTCAGTTGTATGATACTAAACAGCTTAAAATTGGAAGTGCAACAGACCATTTTCAAGTGGCAGGGTATTTTATTTGAGAGCAGAGCACTGTGAAGGTTCAGAACCGAGGACAGGTCCCTGGCATTAGGATGGGCGCTGTCCAAGGTTCTGAAGCCTGGACAGAGCTGGAATTGAACTCCTGAAACAAGCTCAATGTGAACAAATCTGGAATTTTACTATAGATATAGCCACATTTTTACTCTGCAATCTCTTTTAGACATTTTTGGAAGCTACTATACTAAATTCTCAGATTAAAAGCCTTTAGACGCTAACTATATAAACACCTAAGTATAAGGAAGAAAGATGTTTTCGTTATTAATAATTTGTCCTGAGGGCATTTTACATTTATTCTCTCTCCAATTTGAATGATTACTTTCCCACTGCTCAGCGTACGGTGGAGAAGGCGGGTCAGAGCGTCAGTGTGGGAGAAATCCAGGGGCCCATCATCAGTTGCGCTGAGTGAGCCGAGCTGAGAGATGCGCGTTCACTGAGCCGGGGAAGGAGGACCGCTGCCGTTCCCTCCACCGCGCCTCACTTATAATAACCTCCTCATCACCAGCATCAGCATCTCGCTGCCTTGGGCAGACTATAATTAAAAACACGACGGTTTTTGGATGGAATTTTGCGTTGGATTGTTCTAATTTGCTCTATTTATACATATATCCGTCCGGAATCGTCTCTCTGCACGAAAAGGTAGGAGCAGATTAAAACTGAAAAGCTTTCCGTTGTTTATTTATTTTTATCCCGTTTTAGCCATCATGCATTAGCTGTTCTGTAAATGTAGGCTACTTATTTTGTGGGATCTGAAGTCTTTCTCCAAGAAATTCCCTTCTTTTCCTGTGAATCTGATGTGGAATTGGTGAGTTTGGGCTGAGGTGGGCTGCGCAATGGGATGGCTTGGATGGTGAGTTTCAAAGCTCTCACTCGCAGTTTAACCATAGAGGAGCGGGGTGATTAGTGGACAATTCACACCTCAGGAGACCACGTAGACTTATCAGCGCTGACATTGTGACAAACATATTAGTGGTGAATGAGTGAAGAGCGCTGCGACGGAAAGTTTCAGCTAGCTGAGTCGCGTCTCTCTTGGGGACAGCTCCGTAACCAAGCAGAAACTAATTTCTTACGATTTAGGAATGATTCCTTGCGAATATCAACACGATTCCTGATCACATGTCGATTCATAATTTTCTGGGCATGGGGCTTGTAAACCCCTGAGCAACAGCCAGACTGCCACCGTGCGAGAAGCAGAGGGAGAGCTGAACGCGGCGGGGAAATGGAGCACGCTGTTTTATTCCTCCGTGCGGGGCTGCGGGTCGCATTTCCAGTCTGTTTAAAGCACTTTACTTTCAGTTAAAGATTTCAAATATTCCACAAACTGATCAAAATGATGCGAATAACAACGTTGGCTTTTGCACTCATTTTGTGAAAGCATGTGGGATTGAAAGGTCCAACGGGGCTTTCAATAGAGACTGTATGAAGCCTCCTGCAAGAATGTCTTTCTGCTTACTGCAGAGTTGACAGTGACCTCGTGTCCAGCTTTATGTTTCTCAGATGATTGTTATTCAGTAAAATAATATTGCAGGTATATGTAAATTGACATAATTTAGCTTTCATATTGTAAGCGGTGAGCTGCTCATTAACATGTATGGTTGCACCAATGTTCATTGAGTGAGTTACAGAAGGAACTTTTTTAATGTGTGAATTCACTCCACGACCATAAAAGGCCTGGTTGCGCCACATTGTGCTGGCAAATAAATTAAATTTGTCACGACTATCTGATTGGGATTTGTGTGGTTTGAATGATTTTGAGGTATAGTTACATGAATACATAAATAAGCATATCCAAACATGAATGGAAATGCTGAAATAAAAAATGTTTTTTGTTTTTTGCTGGTGACCGCTTGGTGCTCCCCAAAGGCCCCCAGGTGGTCCCTGAACCTCACTTTTTCTTACCAGTAGACTAGCAGGTCCGGAAACACGCTTGTCTGTTGTGACTGATGTCGGATCAAATCGTTACTCCGGGCTGAAGCTTGTGATAGACAGGGAGCACAGCGGGAGTAGAGGGGTCTCCAGTGATGGGGACCGGGCTGCCTTACAATACATGCCAAGAACCCCGCAGCAGCGAACATGGATGCATCGATGCATCTTTATGGCCAGTCAGTGACGGTGTCCCGTGCATGTCATCCCCTATCCTGCTCTATTTAATAATTCAACGAGTATTTATATCTCGGAAAATATGTGCTTATTCTAGCTTACTTAAAACTTAAGAACAAGAGCTGACGTTAGCTGACGTTACTGCTGCGGGTCGAAGATAAGAATAAGATAAGGTAGATGCACCTTTCGAATTTGAAACGTGTGGCCTACTTTTTTGTTTAGCAGAGAAAAACAAGCTTCTGTTAATGACAGTGAAACACACGTAACGTCAGTTACTTTAGTAACGTTAGCCAAAAATAGCTTCTTAAATTGCTGTTTAGACTCTCCAGTGTGCTAAGGGGTTAGCTAAAGGGCACGTGTCATAAAAAGCCTGTGGAAAAAGTGTCAGCATAATATTTCACTTTTCACCAGATTAGCCTGATTTAGCTTAGCCTACAGGCTAGCTAGCAGGTGGACATTTTTTTTACTATATGTTAGATACTTTATGGTATGAATATTGATCTGGCTTTAAGCTAGTCAAATGTCAAGTAATTGAATATTAGCCACGTTATAGCCGACTGAGAGTGAACATGCTAGCATTGTTAGCATTCCCTGCCTTACTGGGACACTTGATGCCCCAGTTAGGCAATGCACACAATACGTCGTGTTGAATGGGGGCCAGACTGGAGTCTCAGGTTTCATGGGCATATCAAGCTTTGCTTATTGACGGACACAGCACACAGCTCTATAGTTGGTGGTTTGGATTGACAAGCTGCGTTCAGAGTTATTTTCACCACACAGAACCTTTTAACCTCTCTGCTGTCTCACAGAGTCACTCTTAAGACAAAGACAATGATCCAGCCAGGCAACCCAGTGCTGTCAGACAGGCACACACATGCACACTCCGGCCCAGGGACACACATGCGTGCACACGTGGGCATTAGCATAGGTATCAGTTACTAGAATTCAATAGCTCGCCTGCTGCAGCAAGATTAACTATTCAGGGCAGGTGGTTAAAGGCCCTATTGTGTTGCATGGTTCTGTGCTGCTGTCATGATTATACAATGCATTTGTCTGGTGGGCAGCCCACTGCCAAAACAATTGCAAGGGCAAAGGGCTGGAAGAGTACACACACATATAAGGTTTCTCCATGTGAACCCTTTCTAGCTCTGCTGAGCAAATTTAAACAGAACTGAATGAGTACAGGTGTAGCAAGCAAAGGCCAGTGAGTAATACCAGTGTCATCCCAGATTTGGTGATGGAAATTTGAATATGCATACACTGAAAGAAGAACATTTTAAAAGATGTCGGTGATGGGATTCGCATATGAAGTGGTTCCATCCTAACATCTTTCTGAATAGCTGTTTATGATTGTAATCCCCCAAAGACATGCAAATGAGAGAGAGAGTGGCGGTGGATAATTAGTCATATTTATCAGGATCCCAGCGGACCCTTACAGATAGCAGGCTAACGTTTGAGGGCTTAGCACATGTTCCGGCTCACCTCAATGGATTTTCACTCATCACATAATCAGCAACAACAGTCTAGTTCTTCTGCAAAAAGATCTCTACCACCATATGAGAATTTGACTGTTAAATGAAGTCTTTAAAACTCTGAACCATTATTTGAGTTCATCTTCAAATAAAATGGTTAATTGGTAGAAATGGAACCCTGCATAAAATGCTCATAAACCTTTAATGGACATGATTAGTGGTTATTTAGTTGTATTTGAACACATGGAGAGTCAAATTGTCATTGAGTGGTGCTCTCAATATCCTGTAAGAGCTTGATGTGCCTCATAGTCATGATTTTGTTTAAATGCAAGGAACCGCTGTATATTTCACTTAATTTGTTGTCACGAAAGCTTGAACGGCTTTCTCTATTCTCTTTTGGACAACGAATAATTTGAACTGACTGGATTACACTAATATATGCTAATATAATGTAACAACACTAACATTGACCTCAGAGTTGAATCAACATCTCTCTCACAGTCAAAATGAAACATTTGAATTTCACAAATGGTCTAATGGTTGTGGAGCTACTGTATTGGATAGCATTAGATTAGAGCAATATATACAGTATATACGTATATATTTTTGTATCTTATAAGGTTGTATGTATTCAATATTAGTGAACCACATCACTTACGTTATTTAGAGCTGGCTCCTTTGTCATGCCAATTGACATTGACAAACATACATTTTTACTGAAAGTGATCTTTTTTTTGTTCTGCAGTTCTGTCAAAGGTGTGTCCTAAGCTGGAGGCCAAGCCATGGGGTACGGAACTGGACCAATCATGACGGTCATGGGATTCAATCCAGGAAGTCGCCTGAAAGAAAAATCACAAGACGCAGCTCTGAATCACTGACAAAACACACTGTCACCTCCACCTTAGCACTGTCACCTGTCCACTTTATGGGGAAATTGGGTATTTTTCAGTATATCTGTGCATAGACTTGCCTAAGAAGATTACATTCTGTCCATTATCAACATTAGATCTGCCTAAAAAAAACACGGATATTGCATTCTGCACTTGATTGTAAAATTATCTATGTGGAATATAACATTCAGCAGATAAATCCTGGATCGCCGCCAGAACCAGATGTAATTATTACTCTAAGGATCTGTCCAGAGTTTTGTCCCTCTTCTGGTGCATCCTGTCATTCTCTACGATGAATCCCAACAGCCTACCTGGTCATGTCCTCTTGCTGCTGAGTACCATGCTGGGCCTGAGCGTAGGCTTGGAGTTTACTGGCTCTGGAGGTCAGTGGGCTCGCTACCTGCGCTGGGACGCCAGCTCCAGAAGTGACCTGACATTTCAGTTCAAAACTTCAGAATCGGAGGGCCTGCTGCTCTACTTCGACGATGGCGGCGTTTGCGACTTTCTGCTTCTCACTGTATCCAAGGGTAAGCTGCAGCTTCGCGTCAGCATCGACTGTGCTGAGACCACGATCACCTCCGACAAGATGGTCAACGACAGCCGCTGGCACTTTGCTGCCATCAACAGGAACAATTTGCAGACTGGCTTGGCCGTGGATGGCCAGACCAAGATGGCGGAGGTGCGGCCCGAGAGACGGTTTATGAATATAGTTAGTGACCTCTTCCTCGGAGGGCTCCCGAGGGACATCCGCAAATCTGCCATCAATGTGCCCTCCGTCCGTGAGATACCACCATTCAAGGGAATTATCACAGACCTCATTTATGGGAGTAAGCTGCCCACGCTCATCAATAGTCAGAAAGTACGCTTGGAGATGATGGGCCTTTGCACGGAGAACCTCTGTGAGAATGACGGGATCTGCTCTCTGGCAGATGGAGAACCCTACTGTGACTGCTCCAAAACTGGATATATAGGTCGATTCTGCACTGAAGGTAAGAGGGCTGGCGCCAGAGCTTTCTGTGTCAAGCACTGAATATTGATTAAAATCTATGTAAAACATTCACAGGGACTCCTTTCAAATTTAACTGACTTAACAGCAAGTTCACTGTCTGCATCCAGGTATGCAATAAACATTTTTATAGTAGCCCCTGGTATTTTACCCCTTGTGGACCAGATGTATATTGTTCAAATCCATAATTTCTCAGTGTAATCGGCCTTTAGGCCTCTGTATTTGGCTACTCTATATATCTCAATACAGACTGCTAAAGTTGTGTGCGCAGATTGCAATGTAGCATTTTACACGACACTAATTTATATGAAGCACGGGCAGCTATACTCCCATGTGTTTGAAATATTGAATGCAGTTTACACTAGACGTAGAATCAGTATATTTTTTGTGGGTAGTTGCTCTGGCAGCTTCTTTTGGAAAGTCTTCGTATTTCATGTGGGACTTAAATTGGAGGTGATGTGCTCAGCATTTCCTCTGCCTTCACAGTTATTACTTTAGATGAGGAAGCGCTGGATACGGTATTAGCTGATATGACTAAAATCACTCAGTTCTCTTTTCTCCGTTTAATGTATTCAGCTCTTGCAAGGTGGTGCAGGGACCTGAAGGTACACACAGTGTTTTGATGAGAGACAACTTCATCTATTTTTCTTCTGCTTCTGTGCCAAGGTCATCTCTTTTTGCGGAAGTGTAATGAGATGCAGCTCTTTGACAATGTCCTCTTCTATCTCCAAACCAAAATATAAGCATACTAAGTTTTTTTCTCAGCTAATACTTATGTATACTCTCAAATGGCCATTTGACAGTGATATAATACAGGACCCATTTGTATAAGTTGCCACTGGTCCTTCCCTCCCTCTTTAGGAAATATAGAATCATTTTTCCTTCTACGGTACAGTGCACTACTTTGTCTGGCCCTGCTGCTGGTTAAGGGCTGCCTAATGTTAAAACCTGCATCTTTCAAAACACAATGCTTAAAGCCAAGAGAAACTTGGTACTGCATCTTCCACATCATAAAGAAAAAAGATCTATTTTCCTTATTTAGACCCGTAATCCAGAGAATACATAATTTCACTATAATCTGACATGTTTAAATCTTTTTTTCCATGTGTACGGACTGTAAAAGATAACTTTGTGTGAACAGACCCATGTCAAATTTCCTCCACTGCTGACCCACTTCCTGCATGTCTAAATCACACTGACATGGCAAAGGGATGACTCCATTTTGCTAAAAGTCATGGGAATGCTCACTGAATCCCATGACACTGTTTGCAAGCTATTTTAAACCGTGTCTGATACAGTTATATGCTATAATTTGTCACCACCATAGCATGCATTTAGAATAAGCATTTTCAGATCTTCGTGCCGAGGTCGTGCTGTGTTTGGTTTCATAATATGTCCCATCATTTGCTGCTCAAACGAAGCTGTTTGAAGCTTAAATCCCAAGCATTAGCCTGTGGCATTGTTCAGGGCAGCACGCGATGTGCTGGTTGCAGAGCAGTCAAGCGGACGGACTGGACACGTCCCCCTTTCGCTTCATCCCATTTGGTCATTGCTGCTGTCGACCAGTCGATGAAGAAGGAGGAAGAGGAGGTGGTTCATTTGTCTGATAGCAGACAGGGGAGCTATGACATCTTGTTAAAACAACCAAGAGCTTAAAAGTGCGCAGATGACTCGGCCAGATAGCGTGGACAGGAAAAGAGATGGTCACATGTCAGCCCCAGGGCCGAGCAAGTGTGACCAGTGAATTCACCACAGACCTGGTGTCCCCCAAGCTGTCCCTGGAGGTTTACCTGCTCTCTGCCTGTCTTTCCCTCTCGTGCACACATCATCTATCTGCACACCTTTTGACCATCTTCCTTTCTTCTCAAGCAATTAAAGAGTGACGCAGGAAGGGTAGTCATGTTCGCTCCCCGGCTGATCTGACTGCTGCTCTCTTCTGCCTCTCCATTGACTGATGTGGCTGATTGTTGTTGATTATGCCACAGAGACGGGGAACCATAATTAGGAGGATAATGAGAACAGATATTGCTAATTTGCCTGGAAAATGCTTGCACAAACACCACCGTCAACTGTCTAATGGCAAACTAGTGCAGGTTTTTTTTATTGTTATGTCCACATGTCTACAAGTGTCGTAATACTTGTTGTTCAAGCTACCCTCAAGCATCTGATGTTTCCAGAAGATATTCAGAACAATCAAACATTCACCATTTGGTTGCAGTTAGGCGAACAATTGCTTAGAACACCTGTCTTTGTCGGCATACTCTCGATTATGCAGTATATAAATAAGCAATGAAAGCAATCTGTCAAACCTGTGAATATTTACATGTTACATTATCGGGTTGCATGGCCCGGGCCGTGCATGCACACACTCAGACACATTTAAAGGCGTGCACACAAGCTCACAACGCAACAAGGCCCTGCAGCTGCTTGTTAAAACGGGCAGATGGCTGACTGACTGAGTGGACTGGGCCTTGGAAGCATTTTGCCAGCTGCAATCCTAATAGTAGCCTGCTAGCCCACTGGCCTAGAAGGGAAATAGTGGGCAGAATTAACATGTGAGATGAGAGACGAGCAAAAGGGATGTGGAAGAAGGCTGTTTGTGCCACTTGTGCTAAAAGACATATTCCATATTCCTACGCTGTCTGCATATTTGTGGTGTGCATACGTGCATCATGGGATAGCTGGGTTAGCTTACAGCTGAAGCATCATTATTTCACCACCGTGATAATCATGAGGCAGTCCTGTCTCTCTCTGAGCTCCGAACCGTCCAGCTCGGCTAGCAGCTTAGCACCACAAACAGTTGGCCATAAAACACATGTTCATTCTCTCCTCCCTTGTGGATGAGGACGTATCAGTGTGACTAACTGTGTCAGGGCAGTGAGCTGAAATTAGACACCACTCACCACTCGCTCTCAGCACGTGTCGACTTTGGCAGGCAAATCCGCCACTGTAGCTTCGGCCCTCAGACGTGATAACTCTTAAGCTACTTCTTTAATATCAACCTGATTCAGCTCCTGTTATTAGCTGTGCAAATATCAATTTCTTTTGGGTAATGATCTGGATATTGTCCCTCATTCTGTTCAATTCATTTAATGGGGGTGACATTATGAAGTCCCTTGAGTACTGTAGGGTTTTCCAGTTATGATGAGATATGCATAAGGTCAAGGTTATTAAGAGCTACACTGGATAGTTTAATGAATGTGTAGAACGATCTCCTCTGTCGCAATCCCACATCCTGCATGTGTAATGAACAATTTAAAATATTCACTGGTTTGATGGAAGGCTAGTAATTGAAGGCTAGGGCAAGCAAACTGTTAAGCAAGTGCTAAAATGATGCCTTCAGGCTTAGCTTTGGGGATTAATAAACAGACATGGAAAAAAATGTCAGTTTCAATAATCTTACTGTAAAAAGTAGGTCAGGGGGAAAAAAAGGGAAAAAAATGGTGCAGGGACTTGCCTGCTTCCAGTGCAGAGGGCATTTGTGTCTAGTGCCCAAGCTGAAAATGATGTTTGGATTTGAGTGGTGAAGCTGCTGGTAAAATAGAGCAGGGGATTACGCTTGGACCGCATGTCCTCAACAGCCCATTGGTTTGTTCTGGCCGCTGTCGCATCAAGAGCAAGGGTTTTATCTGCGCACAACACGCAAACATGTACGCACAAATGCACTCCTATCGAGCACAAGCATTTGAATAGTCAGTAAAAACATACACGCTTGCTCATTCAAGCACATACATTCAGGAGTCCCTCAGTTCTTTAGAGCGGGCGCTGCGCCGCTGTCCATCAGCTAGCCACTGTCTCCCATCCCCCCACTTCCATGCTTTGTCCTTCCCTTTCCTCTCCCAATGTCATCCTTCTCATGTGGGAGGAGAAGTAGCAGCCATTTTGAACTCCCCAAAGGAGGCAAGAAAAAACCACACAGTATACAGTAATTGTCTCTCTGATACTTATGTCCTCTGTTGAGTTTGTTAAACGTAACATTTTACAAGGACTTAATGCTGTCAGAGAGGTACCAGTTATATCCAGGCTGGGCCTCTGTAGCCTGGGCCGACATCAAAGCACAACACTAAGTCAAACCAATATCAGATATTATGTATTAGAGCCGACACTTTGAAATGTCTAAAGTTGTCTGTCTTGATTAAGACTTGTTTAATATGTTCTTGTCAGTTGACGCTCTCGAGGGGCTCTGATTACAGAAATCTTTCAATATTAATTTTAGGCTACAGCAGCAGGTTTGAGACTAAAGAGGTAGGATGCAGGATAAAAGCTCAACTTACTGAGACTGCATCCACAGAGTGATCTGTCATGTGCCCTAAATCAGATGTGTTATACCCACGAGGTGTCCTCCATGACTCAAATCCTGGTGGGGAAGCTTCTCGCGAGGGATGAAGTTAAGTGTGTTATTTGTTTGGCCATGCCATACTGTGAACCGCGGGGATCCCACAGTGAGCATTCCTCTGAGAGACCACAAGGGGTGTGCCAGATTTGGGTCAGCAGTCAGAGGTGGGGGGGTGGAGGAGAATGATATGGATCTGACAAGGAGCATCCCAACATCCACAAACCTCACAACACCATAAATCCTCATGGATTTATGTCTCTTTTCTTTGTGTTTGGGGCCCTCTGTGTGATACAAATTGCAGAATATTATGCCACTGTCACAATATTCGAAATGTGAAAGAGTTGTTTGCCAAAGGTGTAATATCAATCTGATTCCCTGAGAGGACGGGACAGATGAAATGTTATGGGTTTCTCTCCACAGGGATTTACACTGAAGTAGTTGTTTTGATTAGACATGTCAAGGGAGACCTCTTTGGTCCTTACATGGAGCACAATGCTTAGAAGAGTGTTATGTTTTGCATGTTTAGATCCACATGCAAAATGAGCTTTGAGTGTGTTGTTAATCTGGGACATCTCTTTGCTTTCTCTCCTTTCCTGTGACACCTCCACAGCAGTCCAGAGAAAACCAGGTGAGTCTCAAGGAGTCGTCTTAGTTTACCTTATAAAAGAATGTAGCCTAATCTAAAACATGTTTTTGCATTCATGCACAGTACCAGTAATCAAGTTATATAATTCATAATTGACATTTATTCAGTAAACAACCTGCAGAGCTATTTTATATTCACATACCGTGTTGCTCTCTTTATTAGGACTTGTCTGTTTCAACAGAAAGCTTTCAGATGCACTTGGGAAAGCTTTGCTTTACGTGTGGTAGCCATGGTTTGCCATCACGCAAATCATGATGACAATACAACTGTAGTATTGGTGTGCTGTTCTCAAAACTTCTCTATCCCTCTTTGTTTGAATTTCTCTTCACAAGGCCTCGCACACCTGAAGGCAGAGCAAGGTACTCTCTTCTTTTTCTTGTTGAAGCTCTGCTGTTTTGTTGCCCCAAAACCTGGCTTGGTTTTGGGGCATAATTTGACGTTGTGTGTGCCTTCACTACCTGTCCGTGTGCATTTGTATGTTGCAATGCTCCCATCGTTGCTGCAGAGAAGGGGGTGTGTGTGTGTGTGTGTGTGTGTGTGTGTGTGTGTTGGTGGGGAGGGGCGCATGGCAGCATGGCATGTTCCTCATCTCACATTTGTCTGTCTCCTCACCCTCGCTTCAGCCAGGTTTCTGTGTATTACATTCATGTGTACAGTTCTCAGTTCCACAGCTAACATGCAGTGACACACTCCACTGTTCCTGCTCAACCTCTGCAGCGACAGGGTGTGGGAGGGGGGAGGATGAAAAGCAGGAGGGTGGATAAGGAAATCACTGGAATTAGGGGAGACAGCTTAGAGGAAGAAGAAGAAGAGGGGTATGGGAGATAGGAGGGGAAAACAGGAAAACAAGGAACAGAAAGTGTCCCTTTTTAAACCATAGCCAGTATATTTCTCTAATTGTAACCGAGTGTTATACATATACCCCTTCACCTTAGTTTATTTGCCATAACTACATCTTTTCCCATGGTATACCACACTGTAGTCACCATGTGCACATACAAATTATTCTCAGTTGAAATGTATATACAGTATATAGCCAAGTAATTAACATTTTTGTTCTGCCCTTCATGAGGACGTCTTATCTAAATTTGCATAAATGTTACAGTTCAAATGTCATTCTTGGCCTTGGAAACTGCAGTTAACAAATGAGTCATTAGTTTCAACATTGGAAGTTGAAGATCACTGAACGTAATCCTGGATTTTACAGTATAACCCAATATCAACGATCTTTCCTGGCCGAAAGGAACAGTAAGCATTACAGAGGGCTCGGTACTTCATAACAGAGAAAGTTTGCATGGTAATAGTTTCCATAGAATCTCCAACATCTCTGGATTTACCTGGGAAGTAAATCCCTGAGTTCAACTCTGAACTTGACTAAACTGTCTTGACACTTCTGACCTTTGAGATAAGAGTCCATAAAGCTTTTATATTAACTGTGTTTGAGCTTTCCTCTTCATAAAAAACAAAACTAGCCACAACCAAAGAACGCTACTGCTCGACCCTCAAGTAGCACCCAGCGTCAAGTCTCTTATTTTAAGAGGAATGAATCTGGCTGTGCCTCTTTCTGGTGTGACCTTAGATAAAGATGAAGAAAATAGAAGAAAATAAACATGCTCAAATTGTGAAGTGTCAGTTGTCTGCTGCCCTTCTCCCATTTCTCCACCATTTGCATGATTGTCAACATTTTGCATCAAAGTGTCAGCTGGCAGTATGCAGGCTCACTGGAGACTAACAGAAACTTATCCCCACTTTTTGCTGTCTTTCTCTGGTGCGCTCATCGGGATGACACTCTTGCCTCTTTTATCTCTTCGGATCCTTTCTCCTCTCCAAAAACTGTAGGTAGAAACAAAGGTACAGCACTCTCTTTCTTTACTCTTATCTGCACTGAAAGAGTCGTGTGTGTGTGTTTTGAGTTTGCGCTTGTGCTGCCACTGGTTAATCATTCATTATGTGTGTTCATTAAATGTGTGCATATGCTCGTCAGTGTGTTTGAGAGAGAAAGTGAAAATCAGGGGACTCGGATGCTTTCCAGCTCGCGAGCGCCCACATGTACTGCTGCATGAAGGATGAATGATTGAGTTGAAAATAATATCGGTGTCAGTGCTGACACTAGACGACTGTAAGTGTTTTACACTTGACAATTACTGTGTTAATAAGAATGACAGTAAGTTCGATGATGGGTTATTCAGTGTCTTTGCAAAGAGTAAATATTAATGATAAACTGCATATGTGAAGATGAGGTGTATACGTATGCTTTTATGTGTAGACATACAAGCATTTGTGTGTGTGCCTAAGTGCTTAATTGGATGTGACAGTTGTATGTATGTTGAAAAGGAGCTGATTGGTGAATTTGACCCGACATTTGGCTCCATGTGAATGAGGCCATAGCAGTGGTCTCTGTATATTGCAATCATGCAGAGAATAGCCTCATTATTCATTTATCAAAGCCATGTGATACACTGTGTAGCTGTGTGCGGTCATGTGTGTGTGTATGCGTGCGTGTGTGTGTGTGTGTGCCTCTCTTGGCTAGCTGGAGGAAAACTGTGGATTTTGATCACCCGGTTTGATTGATATCACTTTAATTGACTGAAACGTGACTACAATGAGACTGGCTACAATGGTGTGTGTTTGAGTTGCCCGTGTTCAATATATTGAACATGTGACCGCTCCTTAAGCCCCTCCCCCTTAGTTACTGTCAAGCTTGTTGTCCTTGCATAACAGGTATTGATGTTACAATGACGACAGGCCTGATTCAACACAAAATTCTCAGTTATTTTTTAACAAGCAGTCATTGATTTACCTGTCTGAAATGACAACTGTTCCCTGGCAGATTGTATCAGCTCCTGATAGCTAATTGAGCTAACGTTAGCTGCTGCGTTGCTTCAAAAGCTGTCTCTGGCTAAGTATTTAATGTTGACTACTTAATAACACGAGTCTTGTAACAGGGGTCTTACAGACGCACTTGATGGCTTCATACATGATCTCATGGTAAAAGACATCCTCAGCTGATCCATGTAGCATTTTATTACACATAGTGTGATGTCCTCCATGACATTGAAAGTCACACTGGGTTACCACTGTAGGTTGTAAAATAGTTAGTTACAGCAGACAGACACATTTTTTAATCCATCCCTTAAGCTTTTTTTGATTTGTGTTTGGTGAATGCAAAAAAAAATGACACCAACGTCCAAACTGTATAGATTTTACTACACATATATCTTAGGCACATCGCTTCTTCATGTGAAGAAATCCAAAGCTTGGCAGGTCCGCCTAATTACGTTAGCCAAGCTATGATTGGACAATCGCTACTCAGGTAAGAGGCTCAGGGAATGCTCAATGGGATCATCTATCTTGCTTGATATCATGTAAAGGGGACAGTTACGTATTTTGTTACTTCTCACTGAAAGGTAATATTTGTGAGTTGATGTCTTCAATATTGTGACCAGTTGGCTTGTTATCAGACCCTGCACTGTATTCTTTCTATGGATGGGGTAGAAATTCCCGTAGACTTGCATTAGTACATTAGGTAGTGGTCGATCAGTGTGTGGTGAACGGTCCCACAGAGATTCACTTGTTAGCACTGTTACATAACAGAAGAAGAAGGAGGACCCAGGTTTGATTCACGTCTCTGGTCCTTCTTATATGGCTTCCATGGGGGTTTCCTCTGGGTGTTCCAGTTTCCTCCAACTGCCCAAAGACATGCAAGTCAGATGGACTAGGGACTGTGTGTCCCTAGTCCTGAGTGGGAATGATTGTCTCTGTGTAACCCTGCAGTGATCTTTGGAATGGCTCCAGACTGTAATTATGTTAAGAAAGATGATTCTGGAACACATACATGTAACCAAGGTTACATCAATTATAACATTATAACTAATTATTGAGAAATACTAGGATCATGATATTTAAAAGGAGAATATTCCTTACCGTAGGTCCCTGTGCTGTTAGATTCATGTCTCTGCTGTTGTGTGTGTATGTACTGTAAATGGCACAGTGGCCAGAGGTCACAGTAAGTAGGGGAGTAAGGCTGGGGAGAACAGACTAGAGAATAGACCCGAGAGGAGTACCTCGAGAGACTGGGGGAGGGGGCTGAAGGCGAAAGAAAGAAAGAAAGAAAGAAGGAATAAGGATAGTGCTGAAGATGTAGGGCCCAGGGGAGCGTGTCTGTTGCGAAGCCACATATTTCTATTGAGAAATATGGAGCACCTTGTCTCTCCTGTACTCAAATCTGTGACTGATGCCGCATGAACCCTGAGCCATCTATCAATCAGCCAGGCCCAGATTGTTCTTGGCTCAGAGATGCACCTTATTCTGATGCATAGCTTTGACGATATAGCAAACTTTTTATAAGCCATGGCAATGGACCAAGGACTGTGCTCCAGTTAGCAACGTTGCTCTAGTTTGAACACGCTCTGACCCTGGTGTCCTGTTCATGAAGGCCCATATTGCCCTCACTGACCCTCAACGTCATTTCTTCCTCCCCCATGTCTAATCAATGATGTGCTTTCAGAGGACACCTGGATGGTGTTCATCAGGGTATTACAATTAAGCCCTGGGTCAGAGATGAGACTCTTAGCTACAGCCTGCAGGCCTTGCTGCCAGCGTTAAGGCTTTCCTCTGAGCACTAAAATATATATTATATGCGTGACCAAAGCTCAATAACGCTGCAGATTTTCCTTGAAAATACACACACAATGGGGAGGGACAAAATATGGTTACAAGCAGACAGAAGGACTACAATATGTGTTAGAAGGATTTATCCAGGATGTCAAACTGATTCAACAGTGAAAGATAAAAGCTTAAGCTTCAGATCACAGTGTAGAGGTGAACCACCACATCACCTGGTGATCCAGACAGAAGACAATGAAATGAAGGAACAACACTGTTCCTGTAAAGCAGGTACATCTTTATTCACTGTTACACTCATTTAAAAAGCTAAAGCAGCACGTGTAATATAGTTCAGTATCGCTTCACTAGCTAGCTTAGCGTAGTGCTAATGCTAGTTCATGATATGCAAACATAGTCTGCTGATGTTAGCTCCACATAGAAATCTAACAACCTCTCCGGGTAACGAGTATCACTATAACACAACGTTTAACGAGGGCGAGCTCCAAATCCACTGAAGCAGCCTGATGTGCAGGATGCCTCCTTCCTTTAACTGCACTTACTCCCCCCTGTACATTGGATGATACGGATCTCATCTCGTTATGAAACTGTTTGGACTCCAGGCTGGATGGAGAAAGAGCACTGCCATAGTTGCTTTGGACATAACTTGGCATTAGGGGCGAGTCCTCTTTAGAGAGCAGTAAGCGTGTGAGGGAAGGGAGGAGGGAGTGAAGACTTCTGCCTGAGTCTAATCCCCCTGCATGAAGGCTTAGGACTGAGAATTTACTCTCCACGTCTGGAGTCACTCTCCCTAATTATCCCCTCAAAGTGCATAGAGAAAAGAGTTTTTCTTTCTCCTTCTGTCACACACACACACACACACACACACACACTCTCTCTCTCTCTCTCTCTCTCTCTCTCTCTCTCTCTCTCTCTCTCTTTATTTATATATATATTCTCTCCCTGACTGTCACCCTTCCCCTGACTCTGACTCCATCTCTCTGAGTCGCCCTTCCTGCCTTTGTCCCACTCTATTCATCTCTGCCTGCCTCAGTATTCCAGTTAGCCTTTCTCAACCCCCCCCCCCCCCCCCCCCCCCCTCCTTCCCCTCCTTATCCTCATTTCTCTCCAGTTCAAAGTGCTGTGGACATCATGAGCCTAACATCACAGTCAGGCTCAAGATGGGAGTGCTATGCTGGTGCTTACTGCCTGTCCACAGATGCTGCTAGGCTTCAGTGGGATTTATGTGCAGCTCTGTCCATCCTCCTCCGAGCTTTTTGGTTAGTTCACATTGCCAGTATACTATATAGATAATGGAATGCCTTGTTTACATCGTAGATATCAGCAATATTCTACAAACATACTTTCCCCTCCTCAACAAAAGTGATTGCTCATGTAGTATTTGTGCCAAAGAAAAAATAACAGTAAAGTTAAGTTTTGTGGTAAGAAAGATATTTGCATAGTGTTGACAGTGCGAAACACAGCGTGAGGAGTGATGTGCCGATCAGAGGAGCAATTGTGATTAAACTGCTGCTTTATGGAGAGGTGGTGTGTCGAAGCTTGGAAATTGGCCAGTGGCTGATAATGACGTGTGTTTTGATGCAGGTTCTGCCCTGCCAGTGTGCATCGCTCTTTAGTAACTCATTCACTAATTTGAGATCTTTTCTTTGATTTGAACAAAGTGTCTTATTGTTGTACACGTTACAAAAAGTCCATAACAGGTTACAGATATTGATTTAGGTCATTTATAAACAGGTCGTTAGGAGTACTACTGCATATGTAAAAAAAGACATGTGGGAGATAATCAAAATCTGATAAATTAAGTGTTGGCTGGAGATGAAGACCACACGTTTGAAAATGAAAACAGTCTGAGGATGTAGAGTTTAAAAGAATGAACCTTACCAGACCTTTGTAGCCGGCTCATCTGTGACTGAGGCTAGCAGATCAGTGCTACATTAGCCCCTACCAGCAGAAGACACCCTGAATCTGCTGTGGTCAGGTTGCATGGTGGGTAATGTAGGGGAAAGCGTTTGACCAGGAGAAATAATGTATTCAAAGAAAAAAAAATCATATCTGGTTCTGCTGCATGGATTTTGATCCTTTTTTAGTGTTTTGAAACGTCCATTGCAGGTCCGGCATGTTGAAGTGTAATGTGATGTAAGTGCAGTATTTCTTCAAAGGAAACACGTAGAGTTTTTTGGTGAAAAAAGGTTATTGTTATTGTTACATTTGATGTTTTTAAAAACCAAAATGGTTTCCTTATGCCCTGAATTAAATATTGAATTCATTTCCTTCCTTATTAAACATAAGCGCAGACTTCTTCCTTACTGTTGCCGGTGCATTATTAAGTTTGTTGGCACGTTACCACAGCTAACTGTCAATTAGTGGATAGTGTGAAAGTGTCAGCAGGTGTGTATCGCGTTGCTGCATGTACAGTATGTGCACGCATAACATACCGAAAGGGGCGCTCTCAGTATCTGTTGCTCCATAGCGCTACTATCCATCTTCTTTTTCTAAAGGCCCTAGCCCTACTTACTTTACTGACCTATGATTGCATGTTGCAAAATGAGACATTTGTCTGTCCTTGTCCTTTGTAATGCATGAGATAGAAATAGGCACTATGTGTCATCAGAGGTGTGGTTTGTAAATGAAAAGGAGGTTTCCTGTTATGCCTCAGACTTTGGATTCAGAGCACCAGCTGTCACTCGCTGGCTTTGGCACGCGTTGCTCGTGCTGTTGATAAACGGCTATTATTGGCCAGACGCTCCCCCTGAAATTGAGTTTAGCTTTGCCTCTCCTCATTACTCAGTCTGAAACTACACCACAATCCTCAAGGTGGATCTCAAAGTTACTAAAAATTGAGGGCAGTGGTCAAATTGATTTCAGCACTGACCGGCTGCTCCTCAAGCAGACAGAAATATGAGCTGTAAATACCGACCTCCTGTGTCCTCCTGCAGCTCACTGGGCCTCATGCAAGAACATTGTCGTATTGTTATCTGGACTTTCTGTCACTTTCATTCGTACGGCTGGCTTGTACGAGTGAACCACGTCAAAATCAGCAAACGCTCCCAACTTCATATAACTGTAAATGATGATGTATTATAATTTGAATTGCAGAGTCAAACAGGATACTGTCAGCATAGTTAAGAAGTGTCATTTATTAAGGGTTTTCTCATGCAAAGTTGCTAATGACATATGTAATCCATAAGTGAGAATCTTCGTCTGGGACAAAACAAAGTAATGTCACATGACTCCTACGCAGCTCTGGACCACTTGGACATTTTGTTTTCATAAGAGAAAGTTCAATATACGAGAAAATTGGTGAATGCGGTAAGTTCTCCTAAATCACTCCAACAAGACACTTAAGAATGCTGCTGATTTAGAGAACTTTTATTTTCTACGGCTGCCAGGGGGCTAAATTGTTCAGAATTGTGGAGGTAACGAGCCATTCTGTGCGTGATTCAAAGCTGCATTATTAAGGAATGAAGTAGATTTTAAATTGGTTTCATTACATTTGTTACTTGAGTCTGAAGGAGGTATTGATTGTCTCTCCTTTTCTAATTTCCTTTACATGTTTCTCTGCTTCTTTGCTGTGTCATCTCCTTCACTTCTGTTTGCACACTCTTGTTCCTTTCTGTTATTTGGCTTGTAGTCTTTTCCTTTTCCATTACACCATTCTCTGTCATGTTACCTTCTGCTCTTTCTTTTACCCTTTCTGGGAGCCATTGCCTGCATCTCTGGTTCCCCCGACAACGGGCAGAGGTTCGCAAAGCATTGTCAGCTATAATGCGCAATTCTGCGCAACACCAACTCACCTCCTTTCCCTCCTTCACTCTCTGTTGGCCTTGTGCTCCTTTACTCCTCTGCCTCTGTTCTCTCTCTCTGCTACTGACCTCTGGGATCAACCGAGCAAAACTGATTCCCACTTTTTCACGGATCATGAGTGCGTGGTTACGCAACAGAGAGAGGGAGAGAGAGAGAGAGCATGTGAATATGTAACTGACATATTTGGCCATCTTATTTCGATGTTGCTAATCAACAAAGAATATTGTGCTCGGTTAAGACACTTCCTCACCAAAATATTGAATGTGTTTGCATGAAATATTATTGGTTATGGGCTTTGCAGCTGGGAAAACATCAACTGTGCACTGTTTATACACAGCGTCACAGAGAAGATCTGTTTGCACGCATACATGAACGTACATCTTTATGGTAACAGAAAGGGATATGAGCATAAACATACCACACATGAATGATTTTATGGCTCACTAGTCAGGAAACTTGCTATAAATGTGCCGGATACACTCTCAGATCTCTTCAAATTAGCCAAATGTTGTAAAATAAGTCAAAGAAAATGGTTGACATGCAGGAGTAGTAGTAGTATACTGAGTGAACACATGAGGCTGAAAACTCAGGAATGCTGTGTATTGTTTGTGAAGTGCCTGAGACCTTATGAGTAGGATTTATGCAAAGAACTGGGTTAAGATGTGGCTTGAAGGGCTGTATTGTGAGAGTCTATGTATGAGCGCAAGAAGGCTTAGGAATATGTGGGAGTGTGTGTGTGTGTGTGTGGTTTTACAGAGGGTGACATGTGTAAATGTGATGGCTGCAGCCATGCATAGATGTTCACACCAGGGAGAGAGTAAACAAACATGGCAGCAGAATGGTAAGAAATACAGAAAGCACTGTTAGAGCACACTGCTTCTTCCTCTCTTCTTCTTCCTCTCTCTGCTTCACCCTCTCTTTCTCTGTTTGCCTCTGCCAAACAGCTTCATTTCTAAAGTGTGGTCGATCTGTTAGTTAGCCCCATATCTCAGGAACTACGGAGCAGTTTTCAGTTAGATTTGGTAGCACGTTTTCCTCCGTAATGGATAAAGACAACGGTGAATGTTGCCTTTTAGAAAAGAACATTTTCAACTGTAAAGCACAGGTGGAATTCCCTTCCTTGATAGTAAGATGTAGATTCTTTGGTCACTCACACACCTCTCTACAATAAATAGGCCATGGATGGTTGCCAGATATTGCAGCATTTTCCCCACTTACGTATTACGACCCTGAAAATCAGTTTTTATTCAAATTGTTATTTTTTGTTTTCCATAGGATGTTCCTGTAAATGTCTGCCAAATCTTTCGAGGTGTGGCCTATTCCATATTTCAATTATTTTGAACAGTTTATATTGTTCAACTATACAACACATTTATAGAGTGCTGCAGGGAGTCCTAAAGCCCAGAAATTAGTCAGCATTTTTGCACTTTCCTCATCTCAAAGTAAATGTCAATGTGTTTTTGGTTAGATGCCTTACAAAAGGTCTGTGGTTAACACAAGCTGAAAAGATTTCAAAGTTTGGTTCTACAATAAAAGATACATCAGTAAACACCCCTCTGGTGAATTTAGAAACTTTTGTGTCTTAAGAAAAGCGGTTGCTAACAAAGTGTCTAGATGAGACTAGTCCTCCTCTAGCTTAGTGCTGGAGATGTGAAGTCATGTGACCGTGGTGTCCTTCCTTTATAGTTGTATTAGGTATTTAACCAGTGTGATGGTAAGGTCTGGGGTTGTCCTACAGTAATCCCTCATCCCTGTGTAAAAAACAGTCTTGTACCAAACCTGACCTGCCACATGGTTTGTTACACAGAACCATCGGAGAAATCGTCATTGGAAGCTTTTTGGAAAGGTTCAGGTACATTAGAAAACATATGTGGCAGGTGAATGGATGAACCCTCTGAAATACTCTGCACCTCTGATATAACTGACTCTATTGCAGCTACTCTTCAGGAGTTGACATTTTTGGCAAACAGTTGCCACTCTGAGTCGTCACACACCTGAACCACGCCAATGTAGCTGCCAGTCGCTCCTCACAGGACGCCGATCGGTCCGTGCTCTAACATAACTAAAGCCTGACAAGAGTCAGTCCACAGTCCAGCTGCAGTGCAAAATAATCTTACAAACAAAAGCCCTATCTGGTCCTTTTCTCCATACTATATATGTGGATTGTGCCTTTACGTTGCTAAAGTCAAACAAGCATTTATTTCTCTCTTCTAATGCGTTCTTTTCTTTCCCATCAGTGACATATAACCTCCTCAGCTTTCATATCATGGAGCCTGACATAACTTGCCTGACAGAATGTCTGTTTCTTTTCTGTTCTTCTCAGTTCAAAAAAGTATTTAATCTGAGTTGGTGAGATTTTGACCTTTGACCTATGATGAAGGCAGCTCGTACTTATTAAGCACAAAGAACCAGAGCTAATGGAAAAGTGACCGTGGCTTCTATTAACATTAGAGTTCCAAAGTAAGTGATATGAAATGTTAAAAAAAATGAAAGAGCCGTTCTGCAAACACTAACCAAGGGCAGACTTTTATGAGGTGAGGAATGAAAAGCTTTCACGGCACCATTTGACTAGAATACATATTCTAAGAGCCTTTGATAATATTACTTGGCTTTTTATTCTGGGAAGAACTGAGGAGAAAAATACCAGTCTGTACCAAATACACATTTTTTGTGTGATCAGACTGGAATGCCAAAGTAAATATTGATCATTTTATAATAAGATCTTTTTAGGGCAGTGCTTTTATTATTTAACACATTTATTTAAGCTTTTTAATCAAACATTCCCCAGGTAATTTGCAAAAGGAAAGTGTTGTGAATATTAAAATAGAAATATTCAGGCAATTTACATTCAGCGTACAAACATCCTTGCCCACGTGTTCCGTCTTTGATTTGAAGCAGAAAGGCTTATAATTGGAAATATCAGAGAGGAAACTCTTTTTTTATCGTGCCCTCAATTAACTGGTGAGTTGAGATGTCTAAAGCAGTCATGTGACTCAAAAGAGACCCAGCATATGCTTACTTATAACCAAAATGAAAGAATCTCTGACACTCACCCCCCCCACCTCAGAATGAGACATGGTAGCAGCCATGTAGCAGGCGAATGCCCTTGCTCTGGTGGAGCCATTATGTAGATGATATGCTAATGAAGTCATCCGATTTGGTTCTGCTTAGGGTGCGCTGCACTGAGGAAGATAATCAAGCACTGATCAGCTCCCAACGCTGTGCCTGCTGTGTGCTCCTTTGTGTGTTTGTGTGTTTGTGTATGTTGCACATTTCCAGCCATGTGTGCAATTCTATGCTGGATGGCTTCTGAAGGAGAAGACATGTTTGGCTGCACATGGATATTCATGTGGCGGTGAACGTTTGGGCTTTTAATTATTTGTGGTTGTTTTATGTGCTTAGTACACAAAGGGGTATGCTTATAGTGCTTATAAATGCCAAATGAGGGGATTGAAGTTAAATGTCAGTACTTATATTCAGGCAACTCTTTTGAAAGAACACAAACAATTCAGAGGAAATGTCCTCAGTGTCCTCAGTGGAAGCTACAGCCCTGGTGCCTTCACAACTAATGTAGGAGGAGCACCTCTGCGACAAGGCTCTGGCATTGTATAGCTCAGTTGTAGGAGATGCTTCAGCGACCCCTGTCTTTTATGTTCTCAGCGTGCAGTGAGAGGCTTTCTCTTCATTATCTGTGTTCTTTTATTTCCTCCAGATGTCTTCTGTTTGTCCTTCCCATGCTGCAATATTTATTTCCTTCCGGATACAGATTCTGACACCTGAACTTACATATCGTCAAATACAGAGTACTGATCTAATAGCAACAGTAAAAAATAACAATAAAAATAAAGAAACTCATGTCATTGGTAGTTTTTAACAACTACCAACAACGGGAGCGACACATGTAGTTGTTCCTGTGGAGCGTAACTAAGCTGATAAATGGGATTTCTGATCGGTGCAGAGAGTCATGCACTTGCCGATGCTCGATCCAGCATCTTAGGCTGTATCGGAGGCATTTGTGGACCTGGAACAACTCTAACACTATCCCCTCACTGGTTCCTCCTTTTACTCCTCCCCATCTGTCCTCTCTTTCAACCTGTCTTTATTGTCCCGTTCATTATCTTGTCACTCCTTCACCCTTACCCATTTGTCACACAAACACCTCCCCCATCCTTTTTAGTCATCAGTTCACTTCCTCCCTCCTCATCCCCCCCTTTGCAAAACGTGAAAATAGTTCTTCTCTCATGATTAAATCACCCGTCCCTCCTTTTTTTCATCTCTTTCTTGATCTCTTACTCACTTCCATTTTTCCTAGTTTAGTTAAAGTTCAATGCTGTTTTGTAATGCTCCCCTTCCCTGCCCTCCATCCGTCCCTCGTTCCCCTCTTCGTCTGCAGTCCTAGCCCTGACCCTGCCTGAAGAGTTAAGTAAACAAAACATCATTTAAGTCTTTTATCTCTTCTCTTTTCCCATTTAAAAAAAGAAATAGTGAGTGTAGCCTAGCAGATAACAGATTCATCTTGCATGTCGTAGGAATCTCAAAGCATCACACACCCATTAACCCCCATTGCCTCAGCGGCTGACTGGGGGTCCTCTGAGAGACTCACGGAGGCATTTGATAGCGTTTGATCATCTTCTTCCCTTTCAACGGTGTGCATGTGTGTTGCTCAAATGAACACATCCCATTGATCTCCGCTGCCCTGCTCCTGCACAGTCTGACAGGTCTGAAAGAGGAAATAATTAGTCGTGTAATTGGCTGATCATTTTCTCTAAAATATGCTGAGCTCACACACTCCGTTTTTACCCTATCGTGGATCTTGACAGGTGTGTGTCTTTGTGTTAGTCTTTTCATGTGAAAGATGACACACTGGGATGTCTAATCACACGCTATTGGAATCATTAAGTTGAAAGGATTGATGAATTTAAGCCCATAATTATAAGTGCTTTTTTGAGTTCTCATGTTGTGTTTTTGTGTAATTTTCTATTCATTTTATGTATTTGCTTGTGTGTTTTTTGCTAGAAGATAGAAATGAAATGGGAATGTGGTTTCAGAAGACTCTTATCCAATAAATATCCCTTTTCCTGCTCGTCATGGGGTTAAATGCCTTGCTCAAAGGTATGTTCACTGCAGCTGTTGAGGAAGAGAACCATCAGCCATCTGGCGTTTTCATGCTCACCCAGGTTTTCTTCGCTGATTATCAGCAAATTTAGCATTTGAATTTTTTAAAGTGTTTTTATTTTTATGTTGGTGTTGTTTTCTGACAAATTGTTATTTCCACAGCTGACATCTTACTGTCATGAAACAGGATGTGTAGCATTAATCAAAAACATCTACTGGGATTGGCCGGCAGTCCTGCTGGCCCCTCCGCCTCACTTATTTTCCTGTTGCGGCATCACACTGGTAGTCTGATAGGCTTGTTCAAAAATTTCAAAAGTTCAATTTTAGCAACGTTAGCAGCATTGCTCTATGGATGGCAACGTGGGGCTGACTGTCTGTCCACTACTAAAATAACTAACTGTTGGACGGGTGCCATGGAATAAATAATCGGGGGCCTTCGGTGATCCCTTGACCTTTTTGCGAGCCGCACCATGAGATTTTGGGTTGTAGTGCCATATTTTACTACAAGTTTGATACACACATTAATGTCCCCCTCAGGATGAATTGTAATAATTCTGATCATCCCTCAACAGGCTATATGTCCATTACTTTGATTTATGACCAATGCAAAAGTAATGACATTCCCATCAGGCTCAGCTGTACTTTGTGTTAAATGCTAATTAGCAAATCTTAGCATGCTAACATGCTAAATCAGTGGTTCTCTTTCTGTCACGCCCCACTTTGGAGGAAGAAAAATGTTCATGCCCCACCGCCCCAACAAAATTGTAACAAAATGGTCCATGTTGAACTTTTATTGAAATAACAACATTTTGTGACTCCTCCATCTGTGCTTTCTCAAATAATAGAATAAAGAAAATTGCAATCACTTTCAAGTAAACCAGATTGCTCCATCAGACAAAAACAAATACAATGTGCAATCACTTTGTTAGAACAATGCAAATAAAGTTATATCTGTGCAAAAAATAACTAATATTTGGCAAAGAATAGCTTACTGTGGCTGCAATTGTGCACTGAAGATCTTTCCAAGATAACAACAATAAAGTGCAACCTGTGAAAAACTAAACAAAACAAGTTCAAATATTTGTCAATAAAGAGTTTTACTGAGTTTTACACTGCATATCTTTTCAAATCAACAACGTGCAACCTGTGCAAAACAAAATGAGTGCAGATATGTGAGCCATCAAGTTTCATCAGTATTACTGGCTGCAATGAGCTGCTTTCCACTACACATCTTTTTAAAACGGGTTGCAGTCTTGATACGGCCACTCTCAATTCATGCTCAATGTTGAGCTTGGATCTGTATTTAGTTTTGAGAGGCAACAGCAGAACAGCCGACCTCACAGAGGTAGGATGTGGGGAAGGGAAGCAGAATGCTCACAGCCCTCTGTCCGATGAGTGGATGCTCCCTCTCCACACCGAGCCAGAACTCACTCAGTGTTTGAGTTGTAAACCTCAGCCTCCGGGTAGAGTCGGACGTCATCTCGATAATGTCTCTTCATTTTGCACACTAAGCTACACGTGTGAGTCGCCAAAGATCTTGGCTGTCGTAAATATTTACACGAAGGTACAGGCATTGATGCAAACAATGGCTCGAACAGATTTGAATAAAGCAGAATCATCCTTCAGTAGTGCTTAATGTCTCATGTTTTCCATAGTAACTCCCCTTTAAATGCAGTCAGTCCAGCCTAGCTATGTCGTACATGTGAGGATGACTGTGTAAAGGTCTTATGGTTATGAGTGAGTATAAACCAGAGCCACTGAGGACTCATTCTTGTGAGTAATCAATATCTCTTTCATGCATGACACCATCACTATGCACCCCAGCATCAAGTGGGGCAGTGGAGAGGGATGATGGGGGCCGCGGGCGTGTACTTGGTTAAGGGGTAAGCTGTGTGTGTGTGTGTGTGTGTGTGTGTGTGTGTGTGTGTGCGCGTCCGGAGAGAAATGAGAGGCTAAAAGTAGGTGACGGAGTGGTGAAGGGAACGCGTTCCTCTCACAGAAGCTAACACACCCACTGGGTGAGAGATTGTGGAACATCTCTGACTTTCTGCTGACCTGCTCGGTGCAGCACTCACACCGGCCCGATAACGCGACAGTGTGCGCAGACGTGTGAACCTGTTAATGTATGATCGTCTGTGTCCTTGAACATGTTTGGCAGGGCAACGTGTGTGTCTGCATGTGTGTGCGTGTGATTGAGTGAGAGCCTCACTGAATAATACAGTGTGTTTGCTTTTTAACAGATCAGCAGAAGAGGTGATGCCACAGTCAATGTCACAGCCTTCATGCATAATTGCTCCACTTTGTCATTGCCAAGGGCTGGGCAGAGCCACATCTGATTGCTTCCCCATCTTTCCTCCCTTTCTCCTTCCCTCGCTCTCTTACCCTCTCTCCCCCTTCAGTCTTTATTCTCATTAGACTCATTAACTTATCCTGCAGAGAGAGATAGAGCAAGACAGACAAAGAGTGAGCATATTGAATGTACTGGAGGCAAACGGAGCAGTCTGAAGAAGATTTGTGTAAAAGCCTTTATCACACAATACAGTTGATGAGCCACAGATAGAGATGCATCACAGTGTAAACCAAGAGCAGCTTCTTCAAGCTAAATAAGGCTTCACGTAAAGAGTAATGTATGACACCATGTCTGGTACAGCAGACCTGACGTGTGACTGCGTACGTGAGCGCATACATGCACCAGTGTTTGTTTGGGTGCACTGACCTGTTGGTGTGTGTGTGTGTGTGTGAGATATGTTGGTAAGAAGACACTGAGCAGTAGAAAGCTTACCCTCTGTGGTGCTGAGAGGTCACTCTGTTAGCCGCTGACTCACCGCCCAATGCTGGTTAAACATTAATTGGAGAATACAGTTTGGAGAGCACTGCAACTTTCAGGACTGATGTTTTGGGCTGAGTGCTTCTCAATTTATTTTTCCCTCATGAAGTATAATCCATCTTGCATTCCTTCTCTTTTTAAATTACTGGCGATGTTGCTGGTTTTCTATGTAAAAACGTGTGTCATCTCTCAAGCTCAGGAAAAATAGACACATTTTTAGAGGTTGTATTTTCAAGTGATGAATTACATCAACAGCATCAGAAGTAAATGTTTGTCTCCATGCCCCAATTTGAACTTTATGATGGTGTGTAGGTTCATAGGAGTTTTCAGTATGTGTGTATTTGTGTGTTGGTGTGACCCGCTGCTGAAAGGCCGGCAGTGAGTGAAGTTGCAGTGTCTCATGGTTAAATGATGGGCCCCTTTCGGGCTTTCAGAGGGCTTCGAAACACTAAGTAATTGGTTTTCCTGGCAGAATGGGGCCACGGCGCTTAGGGCCAGTGTGTGAACTCCACTGTAGCTCAGGTCCTGTCAGGGACACTAGCATGCTAAACCTGGGTTAGAGGCTCACTGGACTATAGGCAGGGACAATGGAAATGTTCAGCACACATGTTAGGAAAAATAAGAACAGAGGAAAACTGAGGTGTGTTTTTATTTATTTACATTTTGGCATAATGACTTTGAGTCAAATTAGCATTTGAAACCCCCCCTATAGAACTTCCTCAAAGTCCAAAAATTAAATTATACCTCAGAATATATGATAATATGAGTGTCCCATTTTTCCCCCTTCACTTTTACAGTTTCATTTGATTTACATACTAAAATCTCTCTACACATCGTTTTCTGACTGTCCAGCTGCCAAAATCCAGATGTCAATGTGTTTATCTTGGTCAAATGAAAAGAGAAATATTCTTAACAAGAAGCAGCTAAGGATTTGAAGATTTTTTTTCCTGCAGTTTTCCTCTCGGGTAGCTAAAAGAGGGCTCTATTTGAAGAGCTTGGCTGTCTTCAAAATCTCATACTAACACTTTGTATACTATTCATACTAAGTATGACGTGAAATTGAGTGTGTAGTTGGTTGTATATACTGTTTACTACATCAACCAGAATATCTAAGCATGACACGTGAGCTTACTGCACATACTAAACTGCCCCACAATGCATTGCGTCTGGGTGCCTTGTGACTGTCTGTCAGTCTTGTGAGATTTTGAGCCAGGCTAAAAGCTGTTAATGTGTCACTTTATTAAGTTTTGATATGTTTTCATGTCAACTCTTTAGAGTCCCAATAGTGAGGTCAGTTTATCCAAATAATGCCTGTTTGGAAAGTGATCGTCAACAGCATCAGAAGTAAATGTTTTTCTCTACGCCCCAATTGAAACTTTCCTGTGGGTTTTGATGGTGTGTAGGTTCATAGTTTTCAGTATGTGTACTGCTCAAAAACACAGGCAGTGAGTGAAGTTGCAGTGTCTCATGGTTAAATGATGGGCTCCTTTCAGGCACTCTGTTCAGAAATGCTGTGACGCAGCCGCTGGCGTGTCTTGATACCGTCTCAGCCGTCTCTAGAGCTTTCAGTGTGAACAGTCTGCTGGTAAAATCACACTCACTCGTTCATTTAGTAGGCCGTATGCAGTACAAACTGATTGAGTTTGTAGTATGAAGTGCGTTAGAATGCAATTTCAGCCGTTGTCAGGGCCATATATGGCCTGAGGAGACCTGCAAACACTACTCAGGGATTTTTGAAAGGCTCTACAACCTCCTCATGTTTATGAGTTCAAACATATCATTTGATAGCCTCCTAAAAAGATGCTTGAAATCATCCAATCACAGCGTTCTTTGCACTAAAGATGGAAATAGGCAAAAGGTCAATATCAAGACAATAGTGATTTTAAGTGCTTTATATTTACATATATGTTTTATCAAATGGTTTATTAACAATGTCATGACATTAATATCATAAAAGCATTCACTTGTTTTTAAGGAAACGGCATTTCTGAAAGCAAAGCTACACCCTTCTAGCCTGTATAGTTTGATGTGAAAACATGAAGGATGTGTGACTGTAACGTGAGAGATGGCTGTTGACAACGTACCCTCATACAACTGTTCGTGTAATATCTTACCAACAAGTTATTCCTCATTTGTTCTGCGTTTTGAACGTGCGTCGATCTCCGCTCGTTACATGCATACAGCTTTTTCAAAATAAAATTCTGTCTTCAACAGCAACAAAAGTACTTGGTTAGGTTCAGGGAAAGATCGTGAGACACTATATTAACTCTAGGCAATAGAACTACTTAGAGTTCGACACAGGGCTGGAGTAACAGTCTGGCTGAAACACGTCCATGATGAGGCGAATCACACAGGAATTGTTTTTGTGGGATATCTAGGAATTACCAGGCATTCATTGGTGTAGGTGTAGCTACTTATTCTGTGTGAGAACAGCCTGGTGTGTAGCATGAATGAGTGTTGAGAGTAACATTCAGGCTCACGTGCGTGTGCAGGAAATTGAATTCACACACATGCAACAGTCTGCTCCATCACTCATTGTTTGTTTCTGGAAAGTCTCAGTCCAGCAGTCTCTCTCTTTCACTGTGATAAACACACACACATGCACTGTGCTCACACAGGGCGGATGAATACGTGTGTGTGTGTGTCCATACATGTTCATATCTGTGTGTACTGTGCAGTAGAGGAACTGGCTGTTGCTCTGCAGGCTTGGCTGACCGCACAGGAGAAGCTTCATATGTATTGGCCTACGTGCTCCTACTCAAGAGCTAATGTTTGAGACGGATTGTTGATAGTTGTGGCTGTGACTTCTCATTTTTTAATGCAATCATCTTTATTGCTTTTTCTTTTCATATGCCTTCCTGCTCCACTGTAATGAATCCCCCCCCCTTTCATTTAGTCATATTCAATAGTCTCATTGTGCACCAAGCCTCAGATATCCTCCACATGTGCAGAAAGCCCTGCATTCCTTCTAGAAATGCAAAAAGCTGTAATCTCGATTCATAACATCTGTTGAGCATAAAATGATACAATGTGATTTTTATTTTGTCCCCAAGCTGTTTCTTCCAGCACAGAGATTCCTCCTCACTGCCTACATGTGGATGAAAACATTCGCAATATGAATTGGTGAATTTAGTAAAAAGAAATAGCCCACAGGTACACATCTATCTACAGCCACAAATAAACACTCAACATATTCTTAGATAATAAAATATCTTCTCTATTTTAAAGATACCAATAGTACAATCATTTCTGACTCATTGACTGTCTGTGTTGTTTGCCTTTACAGCTTCCCAGAATTACCTAGAGATGTTAATCATTTATCGTTAACAGACACCAATAGTTCTGACCGATCAATGCTATCATTTTAACAGTTAAGAAAAAGAATTATAACATAAAAAGAAAATGCTGAGCAAACCTTGGAGGAGAAGCTTGTCACTAAAATGTAATCTCATACAGATTCTGCATTGATATGTAGAATCTGTAAGCAACAGGACAATATTTTGGTATTGACCAATCACACCCCAGCAGGCTTTGGTTAGACCGTCTGAGGGGAGAGAAAAAGATGTACAATGCATTAGCAGAAATGCAATCTGGGACCCATCTATTGTCTGACGCTGATTTATCTTTTTATTGGTTGTAAACTGGCTAAACAATCCAGTCGTCTCTACTCCAGCTCCACTCTCACATTGGACTGGCCATGTTTTCATTCAATTTTCAAGTGAATTTTAATCAAACTTTTAAAAAATATCACATAAAAGAAATGCGAATAAGGCATGTTACCATCAGTTTGGTCAGAAGTCGGCGGTAATGACTGTAATCTGCTATGAAACATAGAGGGGAAATAAAATTGGGAAAGTTTTAATTGTTCTTTCATGTCAGCTAGTGGTGGCCATGTTTCATGTTGTCCAGAAACAAGACAAGCATTCACATGTTATGGGAACATCTGAGAAGACGGCAAATACAGAAACGGCTGATCAGTCATATGAATAAAATGTTCAGTAGGTCAGAATTTATTCAGCAAAGGCGTTTCCATAATCTATATAACTCTTTTTCGACAAAAGCACAAAAAAAAACCTCAAGTGAGCGTAAAAAACTTTTTCTTTCGTCGTTTCCTTACAGCTTTTCTAATGCAATACTTCAAAATGCACGGAAAATATGTGAATGGAAACACAGCTACTGTAGAGAATGAGCGGCACAGGGATATTCGTTGGCTACAGCAGAACCCCAGGAACACCTAGAGGCTCACTGGGCACGTCAGCCAAAGCACCCCTGCTGCACGGCACTAATGTTGTCTGTTAACGAGGGTCTGTCAGTTCGAAACAAATCGAAATTTGTATCCCTAGATTGAGCATTGTTCGAATGTTGCTGACCCTAAAAAAAGTTGTAATTATCTTATGTAATTTGGTATAATGTGGCACTTGGGACTCTGCCAGAGGATTGCACTGTATTTACTGTTAATGTGTGGAAAAATGCTATTAGTATAGCCCAGGGATTCCCAAAGTGTGGTGCGCGCACCCCTGGGGGTGCGCGAGCTGCCTCTAGGGGGTGCGCGAGAGGAAAAATGTAATGGTGGTCTAATGGTGCAGTCCTGTCTCCTAAAAATGACGTTCCCCAAAAACTAAAATTACGTTTGACCATAAACGTCTTTTCTCTCTGATTACGTTTGTGTTTGACAAATACGTTTCTCATCAACATATCTTTGCCATACTCTAGTCTTTATTATTTTTCTGTGATCTGCCTCGCCTCTACCCCCGCCACCCACAAGTTGTTGCCCCGCGGCCTGTTCCGAGAGCTGACAGACCTGACGATGGGGTGCCTCACGGCGGGGGCGGCTGGAGACCTCGCGTCCGGCACCAACGGGTGAGCGCCTGCCACTCGGAACCATAAAACCAAGTCCCGGATTTCACCCGGGGGACATTCTGGAGGTATTGTGGCCGGGTGATGTGCCTCGTTGCTGGGGAGGTATGAGCCGAGAGTGGCTGGGTGTTATGGAGGTATATTTTATTTATTTGTATCTATCTAACCCTAACCATAACTTCCACTAGGAAGCCACGTCCCCACCCAAACCTAACCCTTAAGAGAGTCACGGTTACTCCCGGATTTTACACGCGGGCCTTTGTGGAGGTATTGTAGCCGCGTAATGTTCCTCGTTGCTCGGCCTGGATGAGCGCGTTTCTGCTGGAGACAGGCGGGGTGTTTTGGTGGTATCTCGGCCGACAACTCGGTGTTGTTCCCGTGCGTGGATGAGCGCATTTCTGCCGGAGACAGGCGGCGTGTTGTGGTAGTATTGTGACCGCGTAATAGGGAGAAGGAGAGGCGGTGGTGGAGAGGGAAAAAAATATTAAAGTGTTAAAATGTTGATTAGAAACGTATTTGTAATAAGTCAATGTAATAAGTCAAACACAAACGAAATCAGGGAGAAAATACGTTTTTGGTCAAACGTAATTGAGAATGCTTTTTAGTTTTGGGGGGACGTAATTTTTAGGAGACAGTGCAGTGAGGTTCTGGCTAACAGCTGTCTGAAGCCCTCTTATTTACGTCGCCACCTGAACACCAAGCATGCCAGTGCAAGTCAAAAGCCCCTTACATTGTTTATATCGAAATTGGAGGAGTTACAAAACAGCCAAAAACAACTGCAGTCTCATTCATGCTGGGTCTACAAAACACGCACTGCGGGCTTCATATCTGGTCACAGAATAGCAAGAAAGGGGCTACCGCACACAATCGCCGAAGACGTGTGCTCGCCAGCTGCCAAAGAGATGGTGAAATGTATGATTGGAGAGAGAGAAGCAAACAAGTTGGACATGATCCCGGTGTCCAACAACACTGTGTCGCCGCATCGATGCTTTGTCCGAAGACATCCTGGCTTCATTAGTCGGTAGCGTGAAGGAGAGTGAGTTTTACTCTCTGCAAGTAGACGAGTCTACAGATGTGGCCAATCTGGCCAATCTTCTGGTGGACGTCCGTTACCTTTTCGAAGGCACGGTGCAGGAAGTTTTTTTTTGTCTTTTTTGTGTTTTTTATCTCGTAAACAAACGCCACGTTTGGGGGTGCGTGAACCCGGTCGGGATGTAGAAGGGGGTGCGTGGCCTAAAAAGTTTGGGAACCGCTGGTATAGCCCAATATCAGAAATCCCACAACGTGAGGGCTTTACATTCTGTACAGCAGACATCATCCTCTGTCCATGGAGCCTTGCATCTGATGAGGAAGAACTCGCTCAAAAAGGGGAAAAAAGGAAGCCTAATGTTCATTAACATTGATTTGAATTAATGTTCTAAACAATAATTTAGCAAAAATCTTCCTCACTTTGGAACTTCACTTTGTGAAAGTTTCTCAGTAGAATTCTGCAAAGAGGAAGTCATCCTTTAGCAGCAAGTCACCTTCAAATCTTCGACAGCGCAGCGAGCCGTGAGGACCGACCCTGGTGAGCTCAGTTTCTTGGGGGCTCACTAAGGTGCATGGGACTACTTTCTCAAATGTTTGTGTTGTCTCTTCTCTAAAGGGCTCTGGTGCCTTTTGTTTAAAAAGTGTCCTTCATGACTCTCAGGGCTTGTGTGCTGAGGGGACTCTGTCAAGATCTCACTTTGAAGCTTTCTTGCAGGACGTCAGAGGTCTTGTCAAATTGCGGCAGTCTTTTGCATTAGTGACAGGTCTCGGTTCGATCCATGGCATCGCAGACCGCAGGTGTGCAATAAGCTAAAGATTCCAAGCAAAGTTTGTCATTTAATCTGCATCATTTATTACGTTAACGTTTCTCTCTTCTATACTTTAAGGGCCCAAAAAGTGCATTCCCAACGTCTTTGAGTGGGTGTTGATATATTTAGGAGATTCGCAGATGACGATCTGACAGTGAACATGAGGAATCTTCAAGTGCCATTTAAAGCTGTATATATATATATGTATATAAGGCATGTGAATAATGTTTTACAGTTGTCTCTTTGAATTGAATTACTTTTCTGCATCATTCTGGGGCAGAAATGGTCAAAATTCGTCTCTAAAATGGAAGTAGAACCCAAAGTTTTCCTTATAAACTCCACATACTCAGCTGTATGTTTTCCTTTAAAGTGCAGCTTAAGTGAAATTCTGCAGTAACATGGCCTGCAATGCCAAGCATTGATGTCATGAATCTGTTTAACCATAGATCAGCAATCGGACAAATATCCCAAGCACTTTCATTCTGCCTCCTCAGATGATTCTGTAGCGTTTGCTGAGGGATGAGCTTCTGGCTCAGGGCGTCTTCTGCTGGGAGTGTTAGAGCAGCGCTCTGCCAGCCTCTGCATTTAGTGAAAAGCCTTGTTTTCCACAGCGGATAGAAATAGGAGGCCTCAGGCAATGAATGGGGCAATACTGTCTGTTCAGCTTGACGCCTGTCAGATGTCGCACATTTAGAGCTTGAGGAGGAGGAGGCGGAGCTTCTACAACAAGCTGCTTTACTCCTGAGCACAGACAACAGCCACATGATGGCTTTATTTTAGTCCACCGAATTACATTTAGGACGCCAAGCATGCATTTCAAAGGCCAAGGCCATACACATGAAGCAGAACAACAATTCCAGCAGCTACTCACAGTACATGTCATGACACCACTGTCAAACATTACACTTCATCTGCGTGCCTAAAAAAACCTTAAGTCAGCTAGTGTTAAAAAATCCTCTGCAACCATTTATTCCGACAGTTAAAGTTTTTTAAAAAAGTAATTCACATTTTTCACATGGTCATTTGTTGGCATGTTGAAACTTGTTAGTGTACTCATGTCTTAAATGTAATGCATGTAATGTCATACCTAATGTCTTCATTCAATATTGATTTATTTCATTTTACTCCCTTAAACACCGGTTGCAATCAGTTTTCCAGATTTGCTTGAATTCAGGTCAAAACACAGTAATTCATGAGGCATTCACATTTCAGTCCTGATTTGAGCACAGTGCAATAATCAGGTTTACAGATTCATCTCAGCAGTGCAGCACAGCATGAATATACTCAAATGTGGGACTGTACAAATGCCACATTTGTATTTTTCTGTACTCTCCCCATGACTCTCTGCCTGTGCCCCTCCGTCCCTGCCCCTTTATTCCCACCTCCCCACTGTGTGCCTGCTTGTAATTGAGTCATTTTCTCCTTGTTCGAGCACTGTCTCCGGCAGGCAGCTGTATCAAGGTGACCTCCCGCTATTGTTTGGGCCTCTGTGTTTTTGTCTCGCTAGCTCGCCAACATAATCACTGTAATGGGTCAGCTCTGACAGAGAGACCTTTTTTCCTGGTGGATACCTTGCTTCACAGCTGGAAATGTCAGCGAAGAGGCAAGAAGGTACGGCAATGAATGATGTAATACTGCAGTCAACCCTTCGCTTTCCTATGCCCCTCTCCCTCAGAGCGCTCACTCTGTCTGATTCTGCGTCTCCCTCTTTAAAACAGCTGAAGGGTGAATGGGGATCTGCTGGGAGTTCTCTCCTCTCCTCTCCTCTCTCCTCTCCTCTCCTCTCCTCTCCTCTCCTCTCCTCTCCTTGTAGCGTGTAGTTGCTCAGAGAAATGATCTCTGTGTTTAAAGCACTAATCCATATGTCAATTCCCGTCTATTAATTGTGCATTAGTGTCTTGTCGGCAGGCTGGACAGGCAGGGTAATTACATTGATTTCACTGCTGTTTAACCTTTATTTAGCCATGACTCTTCATAACAAAGTTTCAATGACAAAACTTCACATTTAAATGATGTGGATTGCACAGAAGTTGTGATGCATGCCTACGTTCCCATCCTCAATGTCAAATCAGTCTTCTCGGTGAGTAATGATATGTTAAGGCTGAAGAGGAATCTATAGGCCATTGTAAGATTGCAGATCAGGAGTGACTTGTGGGGGGGGTGGATCTCTATCCTTAAATCCTATGAGATCTAGCTGATCGAGTGTCAATCACTGTGATCTTAAGGAGCTTGAAGATCAAGCTGTGAAAACAGCTGACATGTAAACCCAAAGGGGAAGTCAGACAAGACATACACACATTACAGTGTACATTCTACAGTGTCACTCAAGTGAGCTGTTATTTAATGTCCTGTTATGGATCTGTTTGTTCTCATTCAATTATACATTTAAAGGATTTTATTGTATCCGACAGCATAAGACGCATTTGCTCCCATTACTGGCCAATAGATAATTAATGACAATGTAGAGTTCAGCTCAAACACAGGGGTAATCATATTATATCTAATATAACTGTTGACAATTGCGTACAACTACACTATAGTGAAGGGTTGGGAATCGTTTAGATTTTAACGATACCGGTTATTGTTTTTTTGATTCCGATTCTTTGAGGGACCAAACAGGCCACATGCTCATTTCACAGAATAGAAACGTATAAAAAACCTTTAATCCATAATCATTCATATTCACTGTGCACTTCATAGGGTTTATAAAAAACTCTAAACTCATTTCATACAGTTTAATTTGGTTTCCTATGATTCAATAATATTATCTTCTTTAGTTTCTTTATTAAAGTTGGCCCCTTTCTCCCCGACTGTTTAAACTCTGGAACCTGCTGAAATGACACAAAGGATCCAAGATATGTTTGGTCAGTAAATAAGATCTCTGTAAGTACACATAGCTCACATAGGTAAAACAAAACGGACAATGATATTGTAATTCAAATCATTTCCCAGACCTTGCTGTGCTGTGCTCGTGTCCCCGTCCTGCTGCGTGAGGACAGACAGGCCGGCTCCTGTACCTCAGAGATGAAATGGTGGTCAATACAAACAGCATGCCAGCATTCACTGCATGTTGGAGAAAAACACGGCGGAATTGGTTGTAATTTGAAAGTTTGGGTTACCCCATTACAGTGTGTTATAAACCATCTATTACATGTTTGTACAGTGTATAAATACAAGGGGGACGTAAAGTAAATATATAGTAGTTTTCATCATTAGTGGCTCCGTCGTGGATTCTAGTGGCGATCCCAGGCATTTGGAAGAGGAAGCGTATAGCGTTGGTACAGGAACCGCTCGTGTTCTTGTGATGCGTCTCTGGCAGAGTAGCTGCTCACAGTGAGTTTCCTGCCCAATTGAACACAAGTCGAGGATGTTTTGTTAAGACATTCTTAGGGTTACCGCCATAACTACAGGTATCTCCAAATAAGCCAGATCGAATGTTATTATGAGTAAATCGTAATGTTTTAAACTTGTCTTGGCTTTAGATGACTGGTGCACTGAACCTTTCACATAGCAACATTGGAAAAGAAAAAGAAAAGTTTCCTAGCCAGTTTAATAAGGCTCTCTTCTGTGTTTTAATACTAACGTCACGCTACATCGACCCTACTTGTGCATATAAGTGCTAGATGTCTGAATACTGAATAGCATAATCATTTTACATAACTGAGTCTTGTTTAAAGCTTGGCCTTCACAATTAATTGGTGGCTAAATCATTAGTATGTACAAAATTGCTCTGTGTGTTGAATGAATGAGACCAGACCTGCTTCTGCTCTGATCAGAAATGACACAACCTCCATTTTACTGTCTCTGAGCTGTCGGCTACATCACATTAGCTTCAGCAGAACCATCTGGTTTGGTTGCAGAGAGTGCAGGTGGCCCCCGGCTATGTGTGCTGGGTTTGTGCTGGAAAGTCATTCATAGCTTGTGGTTTGAAAAGCTCTCAGGTTATAAGTCATCGTGGTGAAGATGTGGGTGTGGCTCAATGGTCGAGCGGGTCGTCCTTCAATCAGAGGATCCACTAGTCCATGTCGATGTGTCCTTAACTTAACCCCAAATTGTTCCCGTAGGCTTTCCCTGCGGTGTATGATTGAGTATGAATGATTAGATAGTTCTGTACAGTGTGTGAATGGGTGTGAATGGGTGAGTGATGACATGTAGTGTTAAAGAGCTTTGAGTGGTGAGAAGACTAGAAAAGAGAAATACAAGTACAGTCCATTTAGCATTTAGCAAGATGCAAGAATGTTCTCATGAAATGCATGTGTGTGCATTGGATAATGTGTTCATTATTGTACCTCTGATTGCTTGTGCATACTAATGACCATGGTATAGTCCATTATCATCAGAGCAGCAGCCAAGGACATGATTCACGATGCTTTATGAGTTAATGAGTTCGTGAGAGGAAAAAGGTGTGGGAGAGGAACAGACCATTGTTTGTCATTGGGGAACAGCGTGTTGACTTTAAATAGCTTGAGAAGAGACGGATAACTCATCATCCGCAAAACAAGAACCAGAGGTTGACTCGTGGGATGCAGAAGGAAAGTATTCTGCTGTTTGAAATCAGCTACGATGGAGTATCATCATTCAAGTTGGGCTCCAGAGCCGGAGAGAGAGGTATCTGATCACCTGGTAGTGAGTTTGAGGGATGCCTGGTGAGTGAAGCTGAGCCACGGGTGGCTGTCAGAGCTGCGTTTACAGGCATTAGGGATGAGAGGCACTTGTCTCATTCCTTCACTCACCCATATATTTTCCTCCCCTCTCTCTCCCCCTTTCTCGGGCTCGTGAATGATTTGGCTCATTAAGATCGGGAGAAGGAGAATTAATTATTGTCGTCAAATGAAGCATGCTGCTCTCCCTCTCTCCAGCACTCCAGCGGCAGGGCAGTGAAGTGTGGGCGGAGGTGAGGGCATGAGGAAGGAATGAAGAGAGAGTAGAGGGAAGGACAGGAGGGGTAGAAATGTAGGAGGATGTGGCAGGGCTGTAGAAATAATAAGAGGGTTAACGAAGGGAAGAGAGAGAGGGGAGGAAATGAGGAACACTGGGAATTTAAGACAATAACAAGAAAGGAGAAAATAGATGGAGGCCTTGTAGATAAGGAGAAAGCTACGGAAATGGTAAGTGACCAGAAAGCAGACCCGGGAGTTAGAGAGTGTAAGATGGAGGGCTGAGTTCAATGGGAGGAACAAGAAAGGAAGAGGGACAGACACAGAGGAGGGGCCTGAGCAGGATTTCTGTTTTTTGGTTGGGCTGCATGCTAATATGCCAAAGCGTATTGTTCAGCTCAGGCAGCTGAAAAAAAATCCAGGTCAGAGGGATGGAGGGATGGAGGGGGGAGAGAAAGGGATGAAGGCAGAGCATTAAAAAAGAAGAGGTCAGAGATTGAGGCATTAAGAGACAAGAATGCTGGGCGGAGAGAGAAAAAGCATGAGAGAGAACATTATCACCTCCGTAACGATTAACATCACCATGAATACGCTTTCTGCTTTGCTCTGTATGCATACAAACCCAATCATAGGAGTGGTGATTCAGCTTGTGCTGGCTCTAGCTGGCTTGTCACCTCCAAAGAATGCATACTGAATTTTGTGGTACACATGAAGCCTGCAGTGGCTGGTGCGCGGCCTGCATGTGTGTCAGTGTGTGTGCGTTAGAGTTAATATTATTGACTCCTGAGGAGGAAGCTTGAATGCACCAGGCCCGAGGGCAAAGCCACTCAACAACATCCCCCGCAAATTCAAGTGACCTGCTTTCCTCATGCCGGCTCTTTCCCATTACCCAGAGTGGCATTTCATTTAGCTTCCGTCATTCATCTTTCCTCTTCCAGATGGGATAGGGACTCTTGTAGCGCTGACACCTTGTTACTCTGCCTTTGTTTATCCATGGCTTTTGGTTTTTCTCTCCCTCTATTTTTTAGAATATGATCACATATTGCTAAATGTTTTATCATATGCACGCTGTTCTCCAACACAGTAGGAACATATTACTACAGAAATATGTTATGCCTTAAACTGTGCTCCTGAGAGGGAGTGATGTTTGAGGTCAAGTTCTATTGAAGGCTGCAGTTATTATGACTCAGCTGACAAATATCTCTAAGCGATAAGCTCTGCTGCCCTTGAGGACCAACTCACGTTGACAGCCATACATTCAGACAGCTTCTTTGGTGGAAACACTCGCTGGAACAGAATATTTACTTCTTATTTTGTTAGAGCTCAGCCTGAGCCACACGAGTTAGAATACAAACTTGTTTAAATTGAAAGCACTACAGCAGTGGTGAGAAGGGTTGCTTATTGAGATGAATGGACAGATAACCAGGTGACGTCATTGAAGCCAGTCCAGCCTGTTTCATGTGATGACAGAGCCCCAGTGCCAGCCGTCCAGGCCTGGAAATGAAGACATGCTAATTTGCATTAACTTCAGGCATGTACAGCAGCAGGAAGGAGCTTCTGTTTTGGGTTGGATTTGTTTGTCAGGAGGATTACGTAAACACTACTGGCCCGATTTCTATGAAACTTAGTTAGAAAAAGATAGAACTTTTTATATTTAAAGTGGATCTGGATCACGGGGTGGATTCACAAATAGTTTTTAACTTTCTATAAAATGGGGCTTTTGGCGTTGGCATTGGTCTGCGCTCTCTAGTTTGTATAGTGGTTAACTCTGGACAGGCGACTATTCAATACAAGCCAATACAACTACAGTTCACTCAGTCTGGTGCCTGTTAAAGTTGACTGCCTCCTCTGTAGATGTGTTTCAGCCATGCTAGCTGCATGGTTTTAAAGATGACAGTCTGATGATCCACCACTTTTGTCCAGGCTGAGACCAGCGGATTGATTGCCATGGAATCTTGTAGAGAAGATAATGTTACCCAGACGATGAATCCTCATGACGGTGGTGATTCGCTAACTTTTCTGCTAGCAACACCAGCAGGTTGACGGTCCACTTTGTCATTTGATTTATGACCATACATCTGCAAAACTAATGACGTTCCTATCACTCTCAGCTGTGATTTATGTTTAGTGCTAGTTCGCTAATGCAAGCATGCTAACATGCTGAGCTAAGATGGCAAACATTAGCATGTAAACGGTGTCCTTGTGTTACCACGCTGACATTAGCGTTAACAATCGTTTGCAGCTTCTTCTCAAAACTGTGTGTATTAGCATTGACTCTTCTAGAATGTTCAGTCCGTCTGTCGCTCTCTCTGTCTGTATTGGAGTTAACCTGCTCTATAGACATTAAGTGTGTTCTTGTAGAGATACAGTAGAGATGAAGTCTTCATGCAGAGAAATACTTCACAGGTCTTTTATCCAACACTGCAACACAAGTAGTAGTTCTGCTGCACAAAGTGAAAACCAAGTTCACACACAAAAACACTTGTTACTTCTTATAAAATGTAACTTCCTATGCTGCTTGCTCAGTGTTTGTATTTAAGACTATATAATATGTGATAACTGAATATACTGTGGGCAGTTTGACAGAGAGGGTTTTTACTGTTGAAGAGAATGTAGGACTTCAAAGGTCCATAAAAACACCAGCAGCTGGGCTGAATATATACAATTCTGAAATGAGATACCTGTATCATTCCAAAATCATCATTGTGCAGAAGAAATATCAACAGCTTTCAGATCATTACACAGCAATAAATAGCAAACCATTACCATCTTACTTTCCGGCAATGGAAAGCCATTAACATTTTCAGATTTTGTGTATTCATCTGAAATGCCCAAACATCTTTTCTCATCCCTCATTTGTAGTCCTCTCAGCCTTTATTCAGTGCAGTCAATAGAACCCTGAACATCTAAGCTTTCAGGCAAAACTTCCTTCAAACTTCAAACATTGACTCAGCATTGAACAGTAAAAGTCAATTTCTTTCCCTCACTTTCAGACTCCCCTCCTCTCTTATATATCTGTTGCTCTTTCTCTTTACTTATTTAAAAAGCCGGCAGTTTTACTGTGCGCTTTGTCCTTTTCTAAATCTTGCAAGAGTGTGGTATAGTGCACACAGTCACCACGGGTGTCTCTTTAACCAGCGCAAAGTAGAGGAGGAAGGCAAAGCAACAGAGACGGAAAGAACAGTGGGACAGGAAGAGCAAATTGAGGGAAGCAACCAGAGAAAAAATAAAAACAGGAAGCAGAATAGGAGGGGAGTCAAAGCTAACAGTGAGAGTAAAGATCAAGAGAAAAAAAAGATGGCAGGGAGCTAGAGAGAAGATACTGCGTTTTAGCAGTCCTGGGTGCCTTGTTCTTTATGTAGAGGCAGGTATATAAAGGTGCGCTCAAAGTCATGCTAATAGGTGGAGTATATGCTAGGATGAAACTGGGGAGAACAGACACTCCTCGCTTTAGATCGTCCTGTGCCAACATCTGGGAGAGAGTTGGGAACTCGGATATAAATGCAAATTACTGCTGCTGTCCTCCCTGTGCAGAGGAGGCTGATGCCGAGTTGGGTTGTTGGAGTGTCACGATATAGTGTTTGTTTTGTGGGTAGAGCATCTGATGTGTTTTCTGTGTTGAGGCCAAGGTATTATACTCACACACTTTCTGCCAGCCACACCCTGACACATGTTTCATACTCTGCACACATCCTACCTATCGGCACGACATCTCACATCGTCCTCCGCATATATATGACCAGATACAATTACTGTCTCCATAAACACACACACACACACACACGTGCACGCACACTCCCACTGCAGGGTGGAACTTAATGGAGTGTGATCTGGTCTGACGTCTCGGTGCCGGGCCCCTCATCTTCATGCAGGCAGTATTTACCAGCAGTCCACGGCCCATAATGATAACTCCAGACTAAAGAATTGGCACATCTAATCTGACAGGCGTTTATGGATACTCTCATTCATGTAGGACTGTATTATATTCTCTAACTCTCTCATATACGCACGTCGCCGATTGTTAAAAACCAAGGATTAATGATTTGAAGGAACATTATTTCTCCCTGCGTCTATATAAATCATCTGTGACACATATAGATCACAGGGTGAGATTAGGGGCAGGAGGGGACAACAAACAGGCGTTATAATATAAAGTCTGTCTGCACTGAAACAGTAGACTAATGTATTGAATTAATAAATGTCTTTGTGGTAAAAACAGTCAGCAGAATCATCCATTCCTTAAAGACATTGAGCTACTACATCTATCTGCATGAGTACTGGATGTGCAATGTTTCACTAGCTATTTATAGAATTATACAACACTTATAAATATGAATTTGAACTGTTAAAATCACATTCAGATTCTTGGGTTTGTCCAACATGACTTACAATAACAGCATCAAAACATACATGAAATGTTGACCATGTTTTTGCTACCATTTTCACAACTCTAATTTGTAACGCAGACATTCTTTTATATATTTATCTCCAAGTCCAAGCAGAGATGACCCTGATGACATCACTGTGACATCATCAGGGTTATTTTCCAAGAGTTCCTACTTAAAATAATGCAAAGGATATACCCAACTCTTGTATGTGGTGTCAGATTACATGCTAATAACTAGAGGAGGGCAAGGGGAAGTGTATCAAATGTGTGCTCTCTCTCCTGGATAATACATTTTTGTACTACTAAATAGTTTTTATTAATACGTCTTGCATGACATTTAATTGCTGTTAGGATTATGGCCAGTTGCAGACGTTTGTTAAGTGAGTGCTACATTGTTGTATCTCATGGAAGCTGTATGGAGGTGGTCTGTGTGAGTCCTGCGTTGGGTTTCGGCAGCACAGCTGAGGCCAGTGGGATTTGGAAATAAACCAAAGTTTTAGACAAACTGGAATTTTGACCTGACCTGGTGGTGCTAGAGGAAAAATCAGAGGATCACCAAAGGGATTACGTATTATCATGAGGGGGGCTTCAATGTGTTTAGCAAATTCCATGGCAATCTATCCAACAGTTGCTACACTTCCATCCCCAGAGCCATGCCGGCTAAAAATGGCTAAAGACATCATGCTTTGGATTGTGTAAGTGGATATAAAAATGAAATATTAACAACAATTCCTCATTAAGGCGGCTTTATGTTTCCTTCTAACCATGTGCTCAGCTGTCACTTCTACTATACATGAGACAAATACAGTTTAATGCAATGTCACACCTGGATGCTGTGTTAGATGGTAGCATGTGGCTAATGAGATAGTAAACATCTTTCTATTTGTTCTCCTTGTCGCAGTGAACACTTGCTTTCCTTTTTCTGTTGCTGGTCATACTGTGGGCTCTGTTACATTGTGAGACGCACAGTGTAGAGCAGAGAAAGAATATATGTGTCTGTGCATCATCCATCATCATTGTAACCCTCAGCTTCATCATTATCATCTCCATTCCCCTTTTCCTAAAGTCGCTGACCCCGGGGACGAGCTGTGACCTTGAAGCAACAGCCTCAGCGGTTCCCCCTCGCTCTGGGTTTGGTTCATAATGCAGACTCTCCACAACAGACGCACTGCTTAATGAACTCCACCCAGATGCTAAGGGGAGCCTCGGGCTCCCAGTAGCCCACAGTCCCTCTCCAATCTCAGCCTCACCTCCCAGTCCCCCCCTTTGAGCTGTCTTCCAGCGTTTCCCTCCCTCAGTCTGTCTTTCTCTCAGTCTCTGCTGGAGCTGATTGTCATTTAGATTAGAAACGAGTTACATTAACCGTTTCCCTCTCTCCCTTTGCACAATTTTGCACAGGAGGGAGTTAAAGGAATAATCACAGCTTTCCTTTATGTATCCATGTATGCACTGTCATGGCATACATACTGAAATGAAAAGTGCCTCACCTTATGTTTGTATTTTCGGGGCAAAGGTAAACATTAATAGGGTTTTGTACTGCCGCGAGTCTGTAAAGAACAAAGCCATTCATCCTTTAACATCTTCCCCATCTCCACCAGCAGCCAGACATGGAAGGAGCTTGTGTTTCCACTTGCCTCGCCTCCTCTCCCCCGTAGTAAAAATAGCTGAGCTCCTCTCAGCTCCCGTTAAGAGGGAGGGCTGTAAAACGTTTGTTGTTGGAATTTTTCCCACACACTAAAGCACAAAATGGATTCATCTCCTTTTAGCACAGGGGAGCAAAAAAATAGAAAAAAAGCAAATAAACAAACAGACACAGCAGAGAAGGCCAACGGAAAAACAAAAACAAGGATGACAAACGGCTCTTCTGAAAGCTGCATAATTCTCCCGTTCCTCTTTGCCTGGGAGCGTTAGAGCTGTTATGTCACTCAAATAAAACATCTTCCAGCTTGACCCTTGTGCATAATGGGCTCTAAATGCCTACGGTGACATACATACGAGAGCTGGTGATGGCCTTGAGCAGAAGAGAAGGCGTAAGTACTTTACCTCTGCATCTACCTGTTTTTTTCTCGAAGCCGACATGAACACATGGTAGTCATTAACTCATTTGTCAGAAGCAAAATGTGCATCCTCAAAAAGACAACGTATTTGCCTCAAGGTCACATAATTATGACTCAAATCATCTTGAGTGAGTCACAATTCCAAAACCCGTAATTGCATTTCCAAAGCAACTCTTTGACATATTAATTGCGGCATGTGCTCAAGCACTTCTTGTGTTCTTCTGCTAATTTGTCAGTGTGATCTGCCTTTTCCGAGGCTATTCAATGTGTTTATTTTTACTGACCTGATGACAACTCATCAAGCACCGGGCAAATCTGTGCCTCTTTAAACCAACGTGACTGATGTCGTGCTGTGCTAATTAATATGCTCCCGCTCTCCTGCTGTTTTGGATATGTAGCAGAGTGTATCTGCTTAGAAAGTCTGCCAGGGACAAGAAGTGTTGGTTTATTGAAAAGGGGAGTCCAAGCCTCGTTGCTGTCAATAGGGGTTGGAGCAGCCTGTGTTCCTCTTATCTCCCCTCCTCCCTCCCTCTCTCTCTCTGGGGTCCTATTTGTATTCTAGTGTTTGAGTGTGTGCCTCAGTTTGTTTGTGACTTTGTGTCTGTGCACATGCATACAGTTCAAGTGAGCACACAGGCATGTCCCTGCACCTCCCCTGTGTACTGTACATATCTGTATGTACAGACACAGATGGACCTGGGATGCACCATCCATTCCGTTCCAGGGTGTTAGCATGGCGCCCACCCACCCACAGATGGCCTTAATCATCGGCCATTTTGAGTGTGACGTAACATTGAGAGCGTAGGTTCGTGGGAAATCAGTGAGTGCAGCCACATGGGATCGCACCAATAATGGGAATTGTACAGATACAGCAGACACATTGAAGACTGTAAGAAAACTGATTAATCCTTTGTTGGTCCCCCTGGTGAAAATGTCATTTACCTTTTTTTTTTTTTTCTTCTTTCTTTCAAGAACAGTTGGTAGGCTGGGAAGTAGAATGGGATGAGATTGTACATAATTGACCAGTGAACCAGGAATGCTTCCTTGTTGGCACGCCTTCAAAGACAAGATGAGACCTTTTCTCTTGGGGCACTCAGTCCGCCAGCCCTCACCTCTTCAGGCCACACTGGCTGCCAGGAAAAGCCTCAGTCTGTACTGTACGAAATGCCTATGACATAACTACAAAGGTATATGCAGATACATATATGCTTGTAGGCTTATTTTGTTTGCTAAAGTCACTACTATATACTATTTTAAGAAGTTTTTATGAAAATAATATATGAGCTTGTAGCAATCAAAGCATGATATGCATTTCTATGTTGTATTTAGGTACCAACAGATTATAGCCGTGGTCTTATATTGAAAACATAGTGACTTTAAGCACAACACCACCACAATACCAGACAAATGGGGCGTGGGGCTCAAGTCATGACTCCGGCCATAGTTGTGGTACAAAAACACTTCCTGTTAAGATGCAATGCTTCGAGTGCACATAATCCAGGAATCAACTTGACTAAAAACAAACAACAAATCTAATTCTCCGTCTCACTGTTCATGCAGCTACACTGTGTCCTGAATGGTCCAGGAGCAGGCTCAGGGGGGACTTGGTACTGAAATGCTCAACAGGTCTCAGTGCGAGAGCTTTAGAAGTCCAGTATACTCCGAGTATAATGACTGGTTGAATAGCTTCAGAAATCCCTCACCCCCTTACGGGACTGAACGCGTTGTACGAGTCATTTCTTTTCCAGTGTAGCCCAGATCTTATTCTCAACAGCGGTAGTCATCTCTGGTGCTGTCCGTGGTGCTGAAACCACACATCCAGTACTCTTCCAATCCAAGGCTGACTATTCATTCATTTTTTGGGCTGATATTTGGTGTGATTTGACAAATAGATCAAAGAAGAATATGTCAGTGATATAAGTATAAAGCCCAAAGATTAAAAAAAAAATCCTGCAAAACAAAATATGATAGAGAAAAATCCAAAGTGAATCAGCACACAGCATGATGATTATATCAATATTCTTTGTTTGTTGAGGTTTGTTTGTTAATTAAAGAATAAGTGCGACTGTGTGAACATGTTTTGCCAGAGGCTTTATCAAGTTTAGGTGTTACACCATTTGTCAGCAAATGGACCCTTGTAGAAAAAAGTGCTGATACTGAGAGCAGGTTGCTGTGAAGGTGACCTATTTCACCTCATTGTCTCTTACCCTTCAAAGCAGTTAAGAGGACATAAGCACGTGTCTGCTGCAGGGAAGCTAACCATAAGAACTTTGCTGGTGGGAAAACAGGAGGAGGAAAAGAAGATTCTATCACACGCAACACAGCAGCTCGGAACATTTTCAATTTCATTTATTATACTATATTGATCCCTTTAAGGGGGAAATTTGTCTATGCATTTGACCCATCCCTGTATATAGGGAGCAGTGGGCTGCCAATGACAGGCACCTGGGGAGCCTGGGGTTCAGTGTATTGCTCAGGTATACACGTGACATGTCCCAGTCGAGGATTGAACTGTTGACCTTCCGGACAACCCTCTTAACCCAGTGAGCCACGGTCTCCCAAAAAAAAAAGATACTAATTATGTAAATGGTTGTATATGGACCCAAATGCAACACACAAGATTCCAGGGATCGTTGGCTTTTATTATAAACTTGCAGGTACAGAATGATATGCTAAGTCCTTGGCAGAGCAGCAGATAGAATTAATCAGAGTCAGGAACAGAAGGCTGGTGGGTTTACCGGGAGTCAGGCGAGACGGGAAGACGAGAACAGGGGCAGGCAGGGTCGGTAAGGAGATCAGTCCGTGATAGAGTGCTGGAGACTCTGGCTTTGAAAAGCAAGGGACAATCTGGCAATGTGTGTCTGGGAGGCAGGAGTCTATATAGTGGCTTGATTAGTGATCAGAGACAGGTGAGTGAACAGGTGAAGGGAGTTAGACTGATGAGGAGGGAGTGGAGCTGAACTGTGACAAAACTGTAAAGCAGCTTTGATTCTTTTGATTTTCAGTTTGTGTTTATGTAAAGTTCCACACACTTGTCATCCTTTGACTGCGGGCTAACAGTCTTACTGTGGTTCCCAGTGAAAATCAAATGTCAGGTAAGCGCCTAAAGCACTCCTGAGGTTCAGTCTCTGTTGCAGATTCATACATTCAACATTTCCAGCACATGCGGCCCTTTCCTATCTCACACACACAGACACACACACACACACACACACACAGTGTGAACAGACGCAGCACACCTATAATAATACATACACAGTCTTTGCCCTCTCACTTGGAAATCCCCTCACAGCTTTCATACACAATCACCCTTTACAATGTATCCTGACGCACTCTCAATCACCCTGTCTTGTAGAATCCCCTGCGCTTAATTTAAACTGTCTCTTCTGTCCACTCCCTCTCAACAGTAGTTTACTATCTGGAGTAGAAGAGGGTGATGGACTACAGGCCTTAAATTATCCCTGCTCTACATTGGCTCTGCAGCCTCTCAAGCAGTGTGGGTGGACTGATTTTATGAGTGCGATGATGGTTTGACGTGCCGTAATCCTCTTTCACTGATCTCCCCTCGTCCATCTGCTCCATCTCCATCCCTCTTTCCTCTCCTCTCTCTTGCCGCTCCATCACTCCATCCAGACACATTCACACATGTAGACACACTTTACAAAAGCACAGCCCCACATATGCATGTTGATACACACACACGGCACATATGCACGGCATTCATCAGATTAGGTTTAGATGATTAGAGGTAGAAGCAATGGCAGGTCAACAGAGTAGCATCGCTCGCTTCCTCCATCATGGCCCCTGTATCTTCAGAAGCCTCCCCTACATCTCTTGCTGGAGCTGGTATTTGAAAAAAAAAAAAAAAAAGACTTGATGTGTCTCTACAGTTGTTTTTTTTTTACATCTGCACAGAAATAGATTGTATCACTTTGCCTCTTTTTGGGGGATAATGTACTGCTGAACAACACCAGCAGTCTCAGAACAAGACCAGTACAGCGGGAACATGTCATTTGTCTGACAAGGAGAACACTTAGTTTTCTGGTTATGTTTCAGCTGGTGTGGCATCGCAGCGACTCTTTCCTTCCTAAAAGACAGCAGATCCTCTCTTCACCCTGCTTCAAACACACCCGCTCTAGTTGTAATGTGATGTGTTAGTGAAACTAATAGAAACGGAGGAACACATTTTCCAAAAGACGCCTTGATTATTATTTTATAGCTGAAAGTAATTTTCTTTGAAGTTGAATTGCTATCACTCACAACAGCGGTTCCCAAACTTTTTAGGCCACGCACCCCCTTCTACATCCCGACCGGGTTCATGCGCCCCCAATCCCCCCGTAAATAAGAGCTTCAGACAGCTGTTAGCCAGAACCTCACTGCACTGTCTCCTAAAAATTACGTCCCCCCAAAACTAAAAAGCATTCTCAATTACGTTTGACCAAAAACGTATTTTCTCCCTGATTTCGTTTGTGTTTAACTTATTACATTGACTTATTACAAATACGTTTCTAATCAACATTTTAACACTTTAATATTTTTTTCCCTCTCCACCACCGCCTCTCCTTCTCCCTATTACGCGGTCACAATACTACCACAACACCCCGCCTGTCTCCGGCAGAAATGCGCTCATCCACGCACGGGAACAACACCGAGTTGTCGGCCGAGATACCACCAAAACACCCCGCCTGTCTCCAGCAGAAACGCGCTCATCCAGGCCGAGCAACGAGGAACATTACGCGGCTACAATACCTCCACAAAGGCCCGCGTGTAAAATCCGGGAGTAACCGTGATTCTCTTAAGGGTTAGGTTTGGGTGGGGACGTGGCTTCCTAGTGGAAGTTATGGTTAGGGTTAGATAGATACAAATAAATAAAATATACCTCCATAACACCCCGCCACTCTCGGCTCATACCTCCCCAGCAACGAGGCACACCACAATACCTCCAGAATGTCCCCCGGGTGAAATCCGGGACTTGGTTTTATGGTTCCGAGTGGCAGGCGCTCACCCGTTGGTGCCGGACGCGAGGTCTCCAGCCGCCCCCGCCGTGAGGCACCCCATCGTCAGGTCTGTCAGCCCTCGGAACAGGCCGCGGGGCAACAACTTGTGGGTGGCGGGGGTAGAG